>NC_133410.1:109858043-110161521 GCF_049350105.2 Macaca mulatta | reverse complement strand
TGTGTTTCTACATTAAGACAGTCCAACAAATAATAATTTACATTTACCAAGCCTCATGTCACTCCTCCTGAAAAGTACTGAAGAAGCAAGTTATTTATAATACAGGTCTAGGAAACTTTGTGTGATTGTGTGTAAATGAGAATGTGTGTGTGTGTATGTGTGCAAGCACAAAGTCACATGGCAACTTGCTTGAAGTACTTGTTCCCTTAACACAAAGTAAGCATAACCAAGTTCTTTTTATACAGCAAAAAATGACATTCTCCTTTACTTTCTGAAGGAAATAGTGAACAACTCAAAAAGAGTTCACGTACTTTGCATTTGATTTCAAAACCAAACAATGAAAATACAACCTTTAATCACTCCAAATTGTGTTGGACTTATTAATTGTATATAAGCAGAGATTTCTAAAATATACCTACAACGCAGAAATGTTTTATTGGTTGTATTCATATTGTTAGTCACAGTTAAGACCTGTCGAAAGAGCATGTATTATGCAGAGTAAGATGCTTACTATTTGTTTCTTTTTTCTTTTTACTATCAGATGAATCAATTTTGCATTTTTTAGCTGGAGAGCTGAAGGTCGTCTTACATTCCAGTAAGAGTTGTTGATTATTTCTTCATAAGATTTTTTTCACATATGTTCTTCTCTTCTTATTTCTATTGCATCATTATTGTCTAATTTTTCAATACTTCATTCCACAACTGTTTCATAACCTCCTATCTGATGTCTGCGACTCCAGTCCTTTCTCCAGTCTGTCCTTTGAAGTTATGGCCATATGCATTTTCCTGAAAGACTGAATCCATTATAGCATGCCTTTCAAATAAAAGAAAAGAGCAACAAGCAAATCTCTTCAATGACTCTTCATGGATGCAAGATGAAGTTCAGACTTTTCCAAAGTTCTGTGCTGTTACTATTTGTTTGTAAGTAGGGCTGGTGTAAATATTTATGAGTAAGTAATAGGAGCAATTTGATGTGAACTATGACTAATAAGGCCAATTAGAATTTGTAAGTAAGATTGTTTATGTAACTAGAACTGCATATAACTCGATATAAGATAGACACAAATATAAATGCTAGAACTTCCAGTGACTAGCTGTGTGACATAACTTCTTTGGATTGCAGTTTCCTCATCTGTAGAATGGGAATAATAATACTTAGTCACCAGGATGTTGCACATATATATGGTTGTAGGACTGAGGTTGCTGTCTTCTTGCTGGTCTTTGGTCAGAGGTTGCCCTAAGCTCCTAAGATTTGTCCTCAGATGTTACACAGTGGCCTTCTCAAAATGTGGCTGCTTATGTCTTCAAAGCCCATAGGAAGCTCTCTCTAGCCTGCTTTGCATGAGTCTTGGTGTAATGTAACAATCACACAGTGACTTTCCCATCACATTTAGAGGTTCTGCCCACACTCAAGGTGGGGGATTATTAGGGGGTGTATACCAAGAGTGGGATTATTAAGGGAGGAGAATCATAGAATTCTGTATATCAAAAGAGTCTATGAAAAGAAATATTCAAATACCACTAAAAGTATAGATCAATAAAACAGCATGAGGTATTGTTTTCAAAACTTTCTAAAAACCAAAAAGCATTTCTTTGTGTGTAAACACTGTAAATCCTTGGAGGCTGTAAGATATTGTAGGAGTAAGGTTTGAGAGTTGTTGGGGGTGAACAGTGGATGCAAAACAATTGGAAAATTATCATAATTACAATTCCTTTTTTTTCCTGAAAATTTTACTTTTTCTATTGTACTTATGGTTCACAGTCTACCCCTGGACTTTATGAAGTTTCTGTAAAAGTTTAATTTTAATTAAAAAACCTTTGGACAAACGTGGAGAAAAGGTATGAAATGAGGTTGGTCTCTCCTGCAGGCTCCTTCATACAGAGGTGGCCTCAGAGCCAGATGTGCACCCTTTGCTTATCTCTGCCAGCGTGTGTTCTGGGTTGAGGTCATATTCTACTCTTTCTAAGTCAACAGCAAAGTCAGTCTCACATGAATATGGAATAAGAAGAGAAATTCTCCCTCTGTCCCCCAGCAGTAGGTGTGGTTACAGGTGTCCAGGTAAAAGGGCATATGGCTGTTTTCTGGAGACTCATGTTGTGTGGTAACTCCACTTGGTGCCACCCTACTGAGTAGTGGGAAACCACTTTTAAGCAGTTCTGGCAGTGCCACTTCTCTGAGACCTACTCAGAAAACATAGATGAAGCACCTCTGCTCACCTTGAGATGAATAGAATGCCCTTGTTTTATTTTCTCTCCTCAGTAGTGACAAATGCCTAATCTCCATAGTCTCTCACTTCATTAACATCCTATTTTCTTTTGCCCTCCAATTAGTTTACCTAGTGCCACCCCCAGCTCAGGTGTCAAGGAATTTTCCTACCCTCAAGTGCTGGCTCCAAACCCCTATTTTCCTGACTTGTCACTTTCATATGTACCTGTCCAAGCAAAGTTGCGTTTCTAGTACTTCTCAGCCCCCAGGGGTCAGACTCCACTTTCCAAGCGGTCTAATTGTTTTACCTCTCAAGAGGCCCAGCCCTTTAAGTTATAACAGATGTTATGTAACACACATAGGAGCTAATGTCTGCCAGGAAGGAAACTCTTTCATTAAATGAGGTCATATGCCCAATTCTTTGGTGACAGGTACTTATTACTGGGCTAACAAGACCCTACTTAAATATGATTTATTGTCTGAAAATGTTAAAATCATTTCCTCCTTAGTAATGTAAGAAGTTCAAAATTTACATTTATTTTCAAAAATTCAGGTGTATTATTATGTTGCTGATTGGCACTATGTTTATTAGGAATGTTTTATCTTGAAAAGATTAGATTTACAAGGTAAACATAAAGCATCTTAACAGTCTTGTATGCTTATATATATATTTGACTTTTTAAAAATATATCTAAATTGCCCACTTTTTCTTACATGTATAGCTGTTGTCCTGTCAGTGTCACTGTTATCTATTGATGCATAATGAGCCTTACCAAAACTTAAACAACTTAGGTGGCTTCAAACAAGAACAGCATTTACTTATCTCACGAGTCGGTAATTTGGACAGGGCTTGGTGGGGACAGTGTGTTTCTGTTCCACTGGGCATTAGTTGGGGTGGTTGGAAGGCTAGATTTGGGAATCACCTGAGTTTCACTCACTTGCATTTCAGGTGCCTTGTTTGAGTGGAAGCAAACAGCTGGGGACTGAGGCTTCTGGGGTATCTCTGTCTATCTTTGTGTGGTCTTTTCATATGATTTTTCCAGCATGGTTGCTTCAGGGTAGCAGGTAACTGTGTGTTTTCCTTGTCAGTTCAGACTACCAGGTGTACAGAGAAAGAGAGAGAAAGAAAAAGAGCAAGAGAAAGCAAGAGTGTGCCAGAGGGACACTTTATAGCATTTTACTACCCAGCCTTGGCAACCGCGCCATACAGCATCACTTCTGCCACATTCTACAGGTTAAGCCAGTCACAAATGCTGGCCAGGTTCAAGGGTGGGGGATATGGGCTTCACACCCTGATTGGAAAATGGCAAGGACTGAAGAGCAAGTGGAGCTCTAAACATTCTTGGTGCCATTTTTCAGAAATACAATCTGCCACAGTCTCATTGTTGGATTTATTCAGGTTTGGGAACAGAGTTCTCGAAGGGGTGGATTAGAGGTGAGGATGAGAATTTAAGTTCCAAGCTGAGAAATGGTGTTGGTTTTGTGAATTAGTGGAAAGTGTGGTGAGTTTAGAGTCCACAGATCTGGGTTTAAAACACAATTCCATGACACCCTGAATGTGAGGCCATAAGAGTGTTACTAAACCTTGATGAACCTCAGACTCCCTATCTGTCAAATAACACTACTTACTCCTCAGTATTGTTCCAAAGATTTTTATCTTAATTACTATTACTTAATGTATAAGTAATAGTGCCTATTATACTATAAAGTTCTATAAAATATTTGTGTAACCCAAATATCAGACACTTGGCATCTTTAGTCTTCCAGGATTTGAGGGTCATACTTCTCTCAAAGTATTTCAAAAACTGTCTTGAGCTATGTGCAGAAAAGAGTTAGCAAAGCAGGCATGAGTCTGTTATCCTTAGAAAGTCTGCTTTCAAGGTTGGCTCTTGACTGGCATCTGGTAACTTGGATTCCAGGAAGCTTCCCAACATTTCATGTTAAGAATGACTCACTGTGTCTAAACTGTGCAAACAATGTAGTTTATGTTGAACACCTACTTTCCTTCTGAAAATCTGGAATTTCAATATGTTCTAGGCACAGGGTGCCTACATGGCCAACCCCCAATAAAAACTTTGAACACTGAGTCTCTAATGAGCTTCTCTGGTGCACACATGTTGTCATGACTTGTTGCTGGAGGAATTAAATACATTCTGTGTGATTCCACTGGGAGAGGTCTCTTGGGAGCTTTGTTTCCTTTGGACTTTGCCTCCTGTTCCTTTTCCTTTGCTGATTTTGCTTTATATCTTTTAACTGTAATAAATTATAGCTCTGAGTAGAACTATATGCTAAGTCCTGTGAACCCTTGCAGCAAAACACTGAACCTAGGGATGATGTTAGGGAGCCCTGACACAAACACCTAGCCCATAATTAGCAAGAATTCAATTCTCAGGGGACTCTTTTTTTCTCCTGGTAACCTCTTGTTCCAGTTTCTTACTTGTTGACATGTTTTTCTTTCTTCCTGCATCTTTGCTTGGACTGCCCTTTTTAAAAAAATTGAGAGGAAAACTAGTGGTAAAATGGACCTCTGTCCTCTTTATTTCAAAATAGCACCAGAAGGCAATGGGTGGAATAGGGTTTTTCTAAAGTTTGGAGGTGATGAAGGAGGATTACTATACAGCCCCAGCGTACAGTTTAATATTCACTATTGACATCCCACATTTAAGAACCCCTCAGCCAACAGCAGCACCAGAAAATTTTCTCTGACCATTGTGTTCTTTACAGATATTACTTTGTATCTTCCTGTCTACTCTTTGTAGTCTCTGCACAGGTCCTTCCTTACCCTTCAGCAATGCCCCCAGGACCTCCAGTTTCCTACTTAGGTATGCAGAGCTTTTGAGCTTGCTTCCTCTACATGTCCTGGACCCTGCAGATCCTTCCTGGGGCACATACTGGGGAAAACTCAAAATAATCAAAATAGCAAGATAAGATGTGGTTTTCTAAGGCAACAACAATTGAAGTAAGAATTTTATTTTTCCCACTGGACTTATTTTGAATGTTTCTATTATAATCAATTTTTCAGTGATATAAATGTTGGTATTTTATATATATTAGTATATATGTATATACACACACACATGCACACACATATATAGGATATATATGATATATATATAGATTATATATGTACACTATGTTTTTCAAGGAACACATATTTGGTCTAGCAAATTAATATTACCTGTTTTATCATCACTGGTTCTTTTCCTGCCTTTAGTTGTAACTTGAGGTCACCTAAGGGAGGCTTAGAATTCAACTAATGAAAAAATAATGGATTCCACTATGTTTACATTTGAAGAAGCTTTAAGGAACAGGAATATTTTTCTGTTTCCTCTGCCAATATTTTGACCAGCCTTTGGGCAGATTTTGCAATACCCTTCTTTCCTACATTTTTCTTTTCCTTTATTCTACCCATTTCTTGATGTAATCCTCTGCAATGCAGAGTGAAGGAGGAACCAACATTTACTGAACACCTGTAATGTACCAGGTATGCCTCCAGGCTCTGTGTGTGTATGTGTGTGTTTGTATCGCTTCATTTCATCTTCAAAACAGCTGGAGAGACATAGGCATTATTCTCAATGTTACATATTTGGAAACCAAGACTGAGAAGTTAATAAACTTGGCAATTGCCGCATAATCAGTAAGAGGGGCAGAGGGATTTATAACTTAGGTCTTTCTGATTCTAGGACATTTACTCTTTTCTAGCCTATGCTGAAAGGGAAGGATACAGAACTGTGCTAAATAGTCCTTTTTTTTTCTTTTAAAACCTATGAAACATGACTATTTTTTATTCATGAGACATCCTCATCTGCAAATCTGAGCAATTCTTTTTTTCCTTTAAAGTAATCTTTGCATACGTTTTTCTAAGATGTTAAATCTCTATTTGGGGTTTTATTTTATGTGTGAAAAAGTAAAGACTCATGCATTAGCATACCCTTTTCCTCCACTGCACTTAATGTTCAATTAGGGCAATTAACTCATCAGGATGTGACTTGTAGCATATAATGTTGGCACTGCCTTCACCATGGATGTCACCGGTGTGCTCAGCCTTCTCACAGAAGCACTGCATTTGGCTCAGGTATTTTTAGCCCATCTTTGGATTTTTTTTTAAACCATGTACTGTTACAAGGTGGGAAGACAGATTCACAGTTCGGTTTTGAGATGAAACTGGTGGTAACGAGTCTTTTGAAAATAACAAACCTGATGCTCCCCTTTGCATGTGTACATATTCCTGGGATATGCCTTGTGGGAGGGTTGCAGAGCAGAGAAAGCTGTCTTGCCCTCTGCCAGGGTTCTTTCAGTTGGTGTTAGTCAGGTCGAGGTCTGAGCAGAAGAGAGAAGCTCAGAGCCTGGGAGAGTTCTGCTTCCTGACTTTACAGCTAGAAAAATTAATTACACAAGCCATATCGACTGCATGTCTCACATATAGCCAAATAATTAAGACAAAACAGAGGAGCTTGAGGCTGCAGTGAGCTGTGATTGCGCCAGACTGGCAGGTCTGAAGAGCCCCTGAGTCTGGCAGATGCAGAAAGAGGACAATGCTCCCAAGTGTACCAGGCAGAGGTGATGCCTGGGACAGACCCCTACTCATAGGCTACAGATGTTTTGTTTATAGGTCAGCTTCCATCCTTTGAAAGTGTGACAGTCACTCCCATTGATGTGTATTACTGTGAACTTACTAGAATCTTTGAGAATTTAGACATACAGAGCTGCAATAGCTTTATGATGGATTTGGAGTTAAGAGGACAATTTTTACACCTCATTTTATTCTACTCTTGTAAAGTCACTTAACTACACCGATTCTTAGGAATCTCATCAATAAAACAGAGATCATCTCAATGCCTATATTCCGGGAGCACTGAAACTATACATTTCAAAGTGCTTTGGTATCAGTAATGTGCCAGGCATGTGTTTTTTGTTGTTATTATAGGTGTTGTTTTTCCTGTTTGGATATAGAGCTTCTGTTCAACCAACTAGAGTTAGGCCTGCCCTAATTCTTTAAAGCTTTGGTAGAGAGAATGATGCCCCATGAGCCTACTGAGAAAACATTTGCCATCATGAGCTGCACCCTGAGGATAGTTCCTAGGCTTTCCCCAGTCTCAAGCCTGATTCTCAATTAGAGGTGTGAGAGCTCTGTAGAGTTTATAACACCATTACCACCTCATTAGAGGCTCCAAACCTACAAGTCACTGTTTCAATACCCCAATAGAGAGAGAAGTAAAACTGACAACAGGCTTCAGAAAATCAATGACAAGACCTTGAGGCACAATTGCTTTCCTAATAAATTGGCATTGCCCAAGATGATGTGATGACAGCTGTGGGAAACTCTCAGGGCTCATACATTGGTCGATTCATGCATTTCCTTCCTAAAACAGTACAGTTCAGGTGTTTTCAGCTTCCTCCCCTTCTAGAGTTTCCCATTCTGCGTAACTTGGCAGGTGGCTACACCTGAACCACTTTGGTTTTCTCACAAGTGAAGCTTGATGCCGATGAGCTTTAATGATTGACAGGACTGACTTTCGAGATCCGGTATACACTGTCCCCAGTTATAAGATGTGTGCCTTTAGATAAACTACTTAACCTCTTAAGTGAATTAATTAAGGTCAGATTGGCTCCTGTAACAAATATATGACAGAAACTTAACACAGTCGGGATTTATTTCTTACTTAAGTAAAACTCAAAATGGTTGATGGTTGTTCCTGTTCCAATGGGTGACTCCACCTAACTTGTACCTCCTCCATCTTTACCATATAATTCTCAGGTTTCTATGGAAAAGGAGAGAACATGGGATGGTACATGCTGAGTGTTAATGGTCCAGCCCTCATGGTAGCAAAATATTTTTTCTTCACACATTCTACTGTATTTAGTTACGTGGTCACACCAACATGCAAAGGTGGCTTCCCATCTAGTCTCCAGTTATGTGCCCAGGAAAATAAAAAATAAGTTTGGTGATTAGGGGAAAAAGCAAGATAAACATAGAAACAGTCTCCCAAGAATTGTGAGCAATATGCATGATAATGGATGAGAATGTGACACACAGTTAATGCTTAATAAACATAGCATTATGATGATGTGCCAACTAAAAATTTGATATAATAATTTTCAGAACTGAAAGTCTAGATTAATATTCATAGTAGTTCAGTTGCCACAGGTGAAAATCAACATTTCATGAGTAGTAATTCAGAAACGATAACAGAAGCTCAACTTTATCAGGCATGCCATATGACAGCACTGTAGCAACATTTACATGAAAACTCTCTCAAGGCTGGGCATGGTAGCTTATACCTGTAATCCCAGCACTTTGGGCGGGAGTATCTCTTGAACTCAGGAGTTCAAGGCCAGTGCCTAGGCAACACAGAGCCCCTGTTTCTACTTAAAAAAAAAAAAATTAGCTAGGTGTGGTGGCACACACCTGTAGTTCCAGCTACTCAGGAGGCTGAGGCAGGAGAATCACTTGATCCCAGGAATTGGAGGCTGCAGTGAGCTCTGACTGTGCCACTGCATTCCAGCCTCCATGACAGAGTGGGATCCTGTCTCAAAAACAAACAGACAAACACAATCTCTCTCAGTTAGGTATAATATTATTATGCTCATTCACAGAGAGGTTCAGAAACTTGTTCGGAGCCACCCAGGCAGTAAGTGACATAGTTGTGACAGAGAGTAAGTAATGACTATCAGTACACTCATTGCTATTCTCTAGACTGGACAGCCTCTCCATAAGCTCCAAGTGTAAGCAATTGTGCTCATTTCCCAGCTGAGTAATCTCAGAGCCAGAGGTGTTTTAAGTTAATCAGAATTTTCCAGGTGTGTTTCTAACATCTATGTGAACACAAGCTAGAAAGGCATAGGCCTAAGTTTATAGAAATCTACAAACTGCAATGACATGAGCAGAAATATGCTGTTGACAACATGCTTCAAACGTATGTATCATATGTAAGTGTAGTTGAATATTTCTTTGATAAATTAATCATATTCCCCATTTACTTCTTTCTTTTTTCCTAATTCAAGTAGGAAATTAGTTCTATTTAATTGCTTCAGCTGAAGATTGAGGCAAGGTAGAAATCAGAGGTAGATTTCTAATCTCTCAGGTTCTGTCATTCCAAAAACATTTAAGCCCTTAGTGGACCTAAGCAAAAATGGAGGAAATGTTAGGACAAACATTAGAAAGAGGCTAGGGTCCACACAGAGTAGAAAAAAAAAATTCCTATGAACTGGAAAGAGAAGACAGGGGGCAGGTAATGGGAATAGAAGGATTGCTGTCTCCAAAGGAGAGGAAACCTGGGTTCTGTTTACTACGCAGATTCCCAGAACAGCAGCTAGATTGAGAGTTTGCCAGGAAGCCTATACAGATGAGACCATAGGCAGCCTCACAAAGATTTCTTCTATCTCAGGGTTGTACAGAAGCAACACACTGGAGTGCTTCTCAAATCTAATGTGCATATCGATCACCTGGGATCTAACTAAAATGCAAACACTGATTCAGGAGGCCTGGATTGGAACCCAAGATTTTGCTTTTCTTTCAAGTTCCTAGGTGGTAACAAAGTTGCACACTTAGAATAGCAATGATCTACAGTGTCATCAGACTTAAATGGGCCACATGGACAGGAAAAAGCACGTAGGAGTTGTGTATGAGCTGAAACATCCTCTGTGACTGTTCAAATATCATTTGAGTCAATACCATCCAATACTTCATTCAAGAGCCTAGTGCAAGTTAGTTTCCCCTTGGTTCATTCTCCCCTGTGTCAACAGCCACTACCATCACCAGTGACATGCAACAGAGTTCAAGGTCATTAGAATCCTGAGCTTTTGCTCCACCTTCATCTGACTTATTCCATACAAACACCATTAGGACATGCTCCTGCGACACTCTTATGACCAAACAAAGGAGCACAGAGCCTTGAAACTCCAGTGAGTGGCAGTGATGGTGGAAGTCCCCCACACTCATGCTAGGAAAGCAATCCCCAAACCATAATGAGCCACAAGAATAAAGCACTGGCTCAACAAACCAGAGTTTGCATTATGGCTTATACCTACCAACTTGCCAGGTAGGTAATCTTGAGAAATATGTTTAATATTACTAAACTTCATTTACTTCATTAGTTAAATGGGGCTTTTGTAAGAAGTAAATGAGGGAAGATTTCAGGTTCTTTCTACATGGTATGAGTGACAGCTGAGTCAAATGAGTCAGCAAGGGAAGGAGTCAGATAGATACCCGAGGTCTTCTTAAAATAGTTTAGAGAAGCCTTTTTTGACAACTCCAGTGATTAATCTCAGAAGTATGTTCAGTCAGTTTAGTTTGCAAGATGTAGAATTCCTTTCATAAAGGCATAAAGGCCTTAAAGGGGGCCACTTGCAAGCCTTATTTCTCTATCAATGAACCATTTGTCTCTCATCCTACCTTTGCCTTGAGGCTACTTATCTGTAAAACAAGTTCCCTTTTACATCAGCTATGTAGTTCAAAGTCAAGACTATTTCCCTTAGGTAACCTTGATCTAAAGGAAAGTAATTACTTGATATCAAGGCTGTGTCTTATGATTCAGATTAAACAAATCAGATCTAGACAAAATTGACAATAAATAGTGTTTCTTGCATCTCTGGAACACACTCTCTTGAACCTGCTCCTTCTCTGTTTCTCAGCATGCAGCACTTTGCTCAACAGATTCTGCCACATTTGGTCTTAGGAAGATGTATTTTGTCATAGATGCACAATCGCTGACATGCTCAAAGTGGTATTCAGAAAAAAAAAAATCTGCAATTTTCTCATCACATGAATAAGTTTAAAAAGTGGCCACAGGGATAGGAGCAACAACAAATACAGCATCAGTGGAGAATCCTATGAGCTAGTTTTTTCTTTCTTTCTTTCTTTCTTTCTTTCTTTCTTTTTTTTTTTTTTTTTTTTGACAGAGTCTAGTTCTGTCACCCAGGCAGTGGCTCAATCTTGGCTCACTGCAACCTGTGCCTCCTGGGGTTCAAGCAATTTTCCTACCTCAGCCTCCCAAGTAGCTGAGATTACAGGTGTGTGCCAACATGTCCGGCTATTTTTTTTGTATTTTTGGTAGAGACTGGGATTTGCCATGTTGGCCAGGCTGGTCTCAAACTCCTGGCCTCAAGTGACCCACCCACTTTCGCCCTTCAAAGTGCTGAGATTACCAGCGTGAGCCACCGGACCCGGCCAAGTGAGCTAGTATTTCTAATGAAGTACATTTCTAATGAGACATTAGAGACATGAGACAATTCTAATGAAACATTAGAAATGTCTCATTTTCTCCTTTTCTAAGGGAGCATAGGACAGTTGCAACAACAACATTAATGACTATGCAAATTAAACTTTCTCACACCATACTAGGGAAGGGAATACTTTGAACATTTTCATTTATAACAACAGCAATAGCTACACCAGCAATGCCATGTACTAATTGTTAGTTATGGTCCAGGCACTATGCTAAGTACTTTAAATGTAACATCTAGTTCAATGCTCACAAAATTCTTGCAGTGGTAGCACTAAAACCATATTGCATTTTCCCCATGAAACATTTACTAATTTCCTCAAGTTACCAAACAATTTTAACTTAATAATATTGTTAGTAGCTAACATTTATTTAGTGCTTACTATGTGAGAATCTTTGTGTTAAGGTGTCATATTTTCCCTATGATCCACTAAACCAAAAGCTCCATGAGGTTAGATATTTTTCTCTCCTATTTTTTACTGTTGTATTATTAACAATGATAACAGTTCCAGGCATGGAGCAGATGCTTGATAAATATTTACTGAATGAATGAATGAATCTCACGATACCTTTTTATTTTACAAATGACAAAAATTTAAAAATAGAGAGTTAAATAATTAGCCCAAGGTCACACAGCTAGTCAGGAGTGAAAATATGAACCCAGTCTGACTTCAATTTTTCATATTTAGCCACCATTTCATACCTCTGATGGTATCATTGGTGTAATTAAGTGTATAACTATGATTGATGAAACTCTGTATGTCCAGGAGTGCTGAGGTGATGCTTGCGTGGCTTATGTGATCAAAATCTTTGTAGTTTGCCTGCAGTTTTTTTGTTGAGATCTTGAGTTTTGAGTGATGTGCTGAAGGAGCAAGGGGCATAGTTTTATGAAAAAGGTATAGGAAGGACATTCCTGAGAGAAGAGAGTGAGTACAAATGGGCCCAAATTCAGAAACAGGACTTGTGTCTGGGTGTTAAGCAAGCTTGTATAACACAAGAGACAGATCTAAATGTGAGTAGAGAAGAAGTAGCTTAACTGAAAATGGATGTGCCAAATAGAAACCTTCTTCATGATTAAGAATTTAGAAGGAGCATAAGGAATGACTGAAGTCAGCCGTAGGCTTTTAGGCCAGGAAACAGTATTATCACACTATATTTAAGAAAATGGTTTTTGTGGTTATGTGCAGCATAAAGCTTTGAAGGTAGAGATACAGTTAGAAAGTTTTAGTGGTAGACTAAAATCCAAGGTGATTAAAATCTTTGCTGCAATTGTCTCTTGAAAATGGAAATGATGACATCTAGGGAAATGTTTCAGAAACAAAACAAAACAAAACAAAAAACCCTGCAGGACCTTTCCTTGGCTTGGATATTGGGTGCGACATAAAACTTTCTTAGCATTAATGTAATATCAGTACTTTGCTTTCTAAGACACTATAGAGAAGGTATATTCTTCACCAAGGGTTACGTGAATAGGAGGAGATCAGCTTGACCAGTTATGGGTCACAAAGCTGGCATGTGCAATGGCCAGAATGTGGCTCATTTACAGGTTTTGTTAGGATAACACAGTGTTTAATTAATTTCAATGACTGCAGTAAACTCACCAGAGGCCCCTCTATGCTGTTGTCTTATGTATAACAACATTACATAATAATTTTACCTACCTGAACTCAAAATGCATTTGAATTTGCAACCTCTGTCTTAGATATTTTTTGAGATTCCTTTACAGCAAATTTACAATACTGTGCTTCTAAATGGTAGCAGAATTACAAAAATTGCCTTTGCCTTTCATCCTGTGGCAGCATGGTTACACAGCTCCCACACACAGCTCTTGCAATTATGCAAACTTTTTGGAGCAGAAGAAAATAGTGTTGTTTCCATGTCAGTGTGTGGGCTACAAAAAGAACATGAGGATTCTCTGATTCTGTTGAAAAGTGAGCTGGGAAGGAGAATGCAGAAAAATGGTAACAAACCTGTGGTCATGAGGTCTTAGTCAAGAATAATCTTTAAAGAAAATCTACCTCCGTGAACAGAGGGGCATGACAATAGGTAAAATTAAAGAACAGGATTTGATGTGTTTTTTTGGAGTCACATGAGTGACCAGCTGTGACCTATGGGCCTCTCAGGCAAACTCAGGAAAGCACCAGAGTTCGAGGAGGCTAATATCCAGAGAAGGCTAAGAGAAACTATACATTTTTTCCACCTTGGCTTAAATTTTTAATTATATGGTTCTATCTTTCTCAATTGAAGTAATGGACAGCAGGAAGCTGCCGATGGCCTGTAAAATCTGGAAGGTATAATGATGTAGCCAAAATGAGGAAATGTGCAGAGAAACCAATGTGAAACAAGGTTGACACAAAAAAGATTTCAGGCCAATCAAGGGAGCGTGGCCAACATTTTCTCTCAGTGCAGAATGCACATGTGGTTTTAAAAATGATTAATTTGTCAAAATACATATCCTCTGGAAAAAGTCTTGAAGGCTGGTTGTGCATGTTCTCTTTACATCTTGGCAGAAGATCACCTGATTTCCTTTCCAAGAAAACAAGTGTAAAAGCTACTATTTTTTATTTTTCAGATAAAACTGAGCACATCTTTAAGTACATTTTGTAGAGTTTAAGCCACCCCCTCCCGCCCCCTTCTGTGCTGCATTGCCAGCTTTTGCATGGTACTTGAATGCCTTATTTTAACCCTGACTTTTGTTATCCATAGAACTATGTGAAACCACATTTTGTAACTTTAAGCTCTGTCTTTACAGAGACTATACAGCTTCAGAAATGCTGGGTTGGTACATGGAAACCTTGTGTTCAAAGATTATAATTATTTTGTACCAAGGCAATAATATGGGAGTATACAATGTAATCAAAATTCTTTCAAAGTACCCTATTTAGATATTCAGCTTTCTAATACTCTGAATGTTTACAGGTTATAGCCTTAGTATTATCTCAGGATCAAGGAAATTTTATGGGTAGCCAAATTATAACTTTCTTTTTCAGACAACAAATACATGATTTATCCAAGAAGAAAAGGAGAACATGGGAAACCTTTCATTTGAAGATAACTTTAAATGATAGCATCTTAATCCGTGGATCTAATACACTCTTATTTTCTAAATACAATCAACCCATATTGACTAACTATAATGTATCCAATACCATGATTAGTGATTTTGCATTTATGAAGTAGTTATTCTCTCTATAGCTCTGTAGGGATAAATATCATTAGTATTGTCCTCATTTTAAAAATGGAAAACACTGATTTTTAGAGGAATTTGCCTCAGATTACATGGTTAACAAATGAGAGTGGGAACTTCAACTCCAACTCTAATATTTATTCCGTGATATGGAGACAAACCTTTGTTCACAATGTCTATTTTTCGAAAGAGTTTTCTAACAATCTCCTTTTGAATAATTTCAGCACACTAGATTTCTAACAACCTTATTAGTTTCTCTAGTTGTGTATTCTTTCTGTGTGTGTGTATAGAAGAGTTAAAGGGGTCAACTATTTTGTGAAACAAAATATTCAATATTCTTTGGAAACATTTGCTTAATCATAATCTACTCCTGATTTAAGGATGTCAGCTAATTAAACAAAATACTTAATAAATTCAAGTAATATCTGTTTTTCCCCCAAACTTAATGCAACCAATGTAGTTTACCTCATCTATTGAATATTGCAAAAGCTTTTTTGCCTTGTTTATTCACATCTACTTTTGCCAATATATTTTGAATGCTGCTGTCAGCATACAAAATAAAGCCCCATTATCATCATTTTATTCTTCTACCTAGAAATTTTAGTGGTTAAAAAACTATTCCCATGTGAGAGTTCCCAGCCTTCCCCGATTTCCCATACCTATCACAAACATTCTTGCCTTTGCTTGTTTAACTTCTCCTCTTTCTTCAATCTTGAAAGAGTTTTTAACTTAGATCTAACAGAAAAGGTAAAAAAACTCCATCACTGATTTCACAGAACTCTAATTAAAATTAAACATTTTCAATTATAAATGTAAGTAGCAACAAACCACAGTAATATTAATACATCCTGAGCTTTTCACCAACAGAAATCATAGATATTCACTTCTGTCAGGAAAACCCTTCTACTCCTAATGAAAAAGAAAACAAATCATAGATATTCATATATCATATTTTGATTTTTACAGGTATCTCAACATACTATTTCTACTAATCATGACTTTGTAGTTATATGAGTTATTAATCCTATCACTAGTTTTTGTTACTCAAGGTATTAATAAAGAATCTATATTGCTATGATGTAGTTTTGTTTTTAATATTTTGATAACTGTATTTTAATATATTTAATTTCCTTTGTGATCTAATGTATATTTTATTTTAGGTATTTACGAACATTGTTCTGGCTCAGCATGGAGGCTCACACCTGTAATCCCAGCACTTTGGGAGGCCGAGGTGGGTGCATTACTTGAGGTCAGGAGTTTGAGACCAGCCTGACCAATGT
This sequence comes from Macaca mulatta, assembly GCF_049350105.2. Lineage (NCBI taxonomy): Eukaryota > Metazoa > Chordata > Mammalia > Primates > Cercopithecidae > Macaca > Macaca mulatta. The sequence continues at coordinate 110,145,624 of NC_133410.1, read as the reverse complement.
GGCCAAACCCTGTCTCTACTAAAAATACAAAAATTAGCCAGGCAGGGTGGCATATGCCTGTAATCTCAGCTACTCGGGAGGCTGACGCATGAGAATCGCTTGAACCCAGGAGGCAGAGGGTGCAGTGAGCTGAGATTGTGCCACTGCACTCCAGCCTGGGTAACAGAGTGAAACTATGTTAAAAAACAAAAAACAACAACAACAAAAAAACATTGTTCTGAGCTAAGGACCATAGACTTCACTTTCACCAGACTGTCTATTCAATGGTATAAAAAAGGTCACATGTCCCTACTATAGGGAGAGTCTAATGTTTTCTAGGGCCTACAAGACTGTATAAAGCAGAGATGATATATTAATAGAGGAGGGTGAACAGAGAAAAGGAGGAGAGATGAAGCCCAGGGCAAGGAAATCAGGGAAATGTGGGGAAGATAATATCAAGTGTTTTATGGGTTGGCGTGGAGAAATAGAAGGTGAAAAGTTAGGGATGGGGGAAAGTAAGGAAGGTAAGAAAATAGGTGAAAAATGAAAAGGAGAATTTTGAAGGGTTGGTTTTATTGCAAATGAGATCCCATTTGATCCTCTTAGAAAAATATTTAAAAATTGATTTGCTTTAATTGAAATTAAAAAATTTTGTTTCTGGACTATCTTCTTTGAATCTACTCAATTCAGAACTGGGCTACAAGAACACTGGAATTTAATTGGGTTACACCTTTAGTGGCTTGCCGATGAACTCCTTCAAGAAAAAGTGATATTAAGTAGCTTGGCATAAAAGGCCTCCAAATTGTATCCACCTACCTGTACAAATGTACATGCCCTCAGTTCCCATTATCAGTCCCCTATTTGAGCTGATAAATACTTTTTACTATCTTTTGATCATCCTCAGTCACAGCCTACTAATGTGCCTCTGTCCTTTCTAGTTCTCTGCCTGAATTGCCTCATTTCAACCCTTTCTACAGTCTTCTCAATAACCTAAATGTGACTCTTCTACCTCCATAAAATTTTCTGCAATTACTACACAACAATAGTCAGCAAACTTAATCTCGAAAGGATCAGAGAGTAAAGATTAGACTTTGTGGGCCAAAACAAGTCTTTGTTGCAGCTATTCAACTCTGTCCTTCTAGCACAAAAGAATTCATAGAATATAAGTAAGTGGATGACTGTGGCTGTGTTCCAAAACCATTTTATATACAAAAACATACGGTGGGCCAGATTTGATACATTGGTTATAGTTTGCTGGTTTCTACTCCAGATCACAGCAATCTCTTCCTTTCTCTGAACTCTATTACTAGCTAATTTCATAACCTCACATTCAGTTCTATTACAGCCCTACCCTATTGGTTACACTCTTTACTATAAACTTCTTCAGGGATTAATTTGGAAATTTGGGTTCTATTGTTGAAGAAAGAAATGAATAAATTATTTCATGTCAGTGAGGTAGATGTGTTAGACCTGCACATATTGATGTAAATATTTCTAGTCCCCTATGTCTGTCAATAATTCAGCTTCAATCACATGTAATTGCCAATTTGGAAAAACCAGCCCCACAACTGTCAAGATACATTTAGAGCTTTTCAAAAACACTGATATGGTTGACTTGTACTTCAGAGAAGAATTAATAATTTTTTACCTATGCTGAAATATTTTTCTGTTCTTCATATCTGTTTTGTAAAACTCATTAAAGGTGAATTATCAGGAACTGAGTATTTCACTGATACATTTGCATGAATTTCACTGGCAGATATACTTGTCATAAGTGCTGATTACTTTCCAGAAGGATAACATTTGGGATCAAGAAGCTCAAGTTTTAGACCCAGATCCATCTACTAACTCTGCTATTAACTCTGTACCATTGGGTAAGTCATTTAATATTTTGGATCTTTGTTATTCTGTAATAACAGGATAATACACTTATCCACTACCTAACAATGAACAATGGACAATGATGTGAAACTGCTTTGTAATAGGTAAAGTAATATAAATGTCACTTGATGATGCTATAATCACATTGGGGATCCTTCGTTTAGTAGACATTATTATATTAGTTACAATATATATAAACATGTATAAATACATACAGTCACAAAATTGTTTAATACTTGCTATTCTAGAATAGAGTTTAGGGGAGTTTTAGCCCCATAGCGTTGGCATTCTGGAAGCATTGGACCAAGTGAAAGGAAATTGTTGAAGGTAAATCGAAAACATCAAGGTCAAATCAAGAACTCTCCCTTGCCCCCCCCCAAATTTAAATAGATACAAGACAGAGTGAAAAATCTAACTTGATGTCTATGACAGTACCTTAGGGGGATCTAGATTGAATACAGCAGATAGGAAACATACACGAAAAATACAGAAAGGACATACTTGGGGTGTGAGGTAGAGAACCAGACTGATTCAGGAGATCTTTCTGACAGCAATCATCAAAGGCTGAAGACAGGCTCAGCCCTGGCAAGACTAAAGCATGAGGGGCGAACCACAGCTGGAAAAATGAACCATGGAACTAGCCTCTTCTTACTCAATTTTCAGAGGAAGAGAACAGTCTTGGTGGGCAAGACCAGGTCAGAAGCTTATTAGCTAATAGGAGCCAGAGGCTATACCACTTGACACTTCCACATCTTCACAGAGATGGTGTGATACAATAAAGACAATAGGGCTTTGAAGCCAGTTGCTTGAATCTCAAATTTTCTCCTTTTATTAGTTGTGTGATGGTAGTTTTCTCTAAACTTCATCTCTTCATCTATAAGATACTGTAAATAAATTGCCTAATGCAAGGTTGGACAAGTAGATGGCAATAAATAAACATTAGTTCTTCTTAAGACAACCTGCATCTGGTTTTAAGACAGCAAAATATTATTTCCAACCTAATTTGCTGGTTTGGTGAAAATTCCTCAGATTTTGTTAGACTGGCGTGTCATTTTTGAGCAGACTTCAGGTGACTGGTTGAGCATTGTGTGTAGTTGGGAAAAATTAGATGGAATAAGAACATTTAGATTTTTTTAAAGCTTATGTTTTTTGTTCTTAATTATAGTTTGGGCAAGACCAATTTCTTGTTTTTAGGTAAGTACACCTATTGGAAAATGTGTTAATTTATACGTATCAATTGCAACGTATCAAATTCCATTCACACATTTTACATGTTGGCTTTGCTACAGCAGCCATTTCCTGGATTCGATATAAATTGAAAATTTGAAAGCCTAGTGTGAGTGTTTGTGTTATGTAATAATTTTCCATCTGTTAACTTTGAATTATATACATAGATCTTTGCATTTTTCTTTCCTGTCTCCTAGACATGAACTATAAATAGACTTATTAGGATTAACTTCTGTATTTATTTCCTGCAATTTTTGACGTTTATTTGCTTTTTTTTGTAGTATTCCTTTAAATTCCATAAGCTTAATTATCAAGTTAAAATTATTATTTTCTTAAAAGCATCTCTGTGTGATATTTTTATGTTTTGGAGTATACATGTTTTTATATATATTAAACAGAGTATTAACTATCACTCTCTATATTAATCAGACTGAATTGTTTTAGCTGAAGGCAATAATTCTTTCTTCTTTAAACAGATTGGAAGTTACTAGGGAACATTACATGGTTCGCAGAATCACTGGGAGAACTGGAGAAACAGACTCTTAAGTGTTTAGGAGCAATAACAGAGCTTCATTTCTGAACTGGCCTGATTTGGTTGCTGCTGCCACCATTGACTTCAAAACAATTCCAGCACACAACAAAAATCGATGCCTGGCTTCCTGTTCTCAGGAGCTCAGTTCTAAATCAAAGTCTCAGGAGATTCATCTGATTGATGGAATTTAAGGCACATGTCTGCACTCTACCTATAAAAGAGCCTGGGAAAGACTTTTTCTTAAAATTTTAACTTAGGGAGGTGGAATTCAAAATATAGAAATCTATCAAAATGCGTGAAGTATTCAAAATTTTAGGAAAGCCTTGCATGGCATTAGTCCACTGCATTTTACACAGTCTTCTCAAGAAGAGTGGAGACTATTGTTTTGAAAGTTTATTCAAGGGCTGACAAAAATTGTATTTACATCATTTTATTTCCATTTTTTATAACTCACATAAACACTCTTTCTCTCCATGGCTAGAAGGTCCTAATGTAATGTCCATAATTGAATTTCTCATCCTTGCACACTCCACCTCCATCTGTATACTGTCCCCTAGTGCATATACTGCCCCCTATCATTGCTTTTTATCTTAGTAAATGCTATCATTATTCACTGAGAGGCAGCCTTGCTATCTATCTTTTTCTTTCATCTTTCTTCCCTACCTAAACACAAAGTCTTACAGATTCTGATTTTGAAATGTTTCTAATGTACCCACCACACTGGGCTTCTGCACTGTCATAGCTGTAGCCCAAGTGAACATCATCTTTTCCTAGATTACTGCAGTAATTTCTTAATTTATTTCCATGATTTTTCCTCATGTTATTTGTTAAGATCCCCTTTCACCAAAGAAGATGAGTTCCTCCTTTATATACTTAGATGGCAACCCATGTATTTCCTACAGAACTTATCACAATTACATTTTTACATTTGTAATTTATTAACTGTTGTTGTAAGTTTTAATATGTCCATGGTTCCCACTGAATTATAAACTCTCTGAAGGCAGGGACTGCAACTGTGCAGTGATAGGTTCCTTATGTATAATGCAGAAACTTAATAAATATTGGTTTAAAGAATGTATGAATGGGCTTAGCATTATGTACCGACCTTGGAAGATTATATAAGTTTTTTCAGGGATTTCTTTCTATGGCTTAGAAGGCTCTAAATAATCTTTGCCCAGTGGTTGACCTTTGGGGGAATGAAACCATTTTTAGATTTGAACATCAATCCTCAAGGAAGTAACCAATGAAATAAAATAAAATACTGTAAAATAAAAGTGTATTCATTCCAGCTGGACCAATGCGTGCCCTTTTTTCATAAATGGGCCTCCATGACTATTTAACCAGAGTTAATGACAATGGAAATTTTACTCACTTTTTGGAATTTATATTGAATATCAGCTATGTACTAGGTAGGCAGAATGCCCAAAACTTGGGATGTAAATATGATTTAAATATCTTGAATTGCTCAAAATATTGTGGAAGAAATAGTTTTTACAACCTCTCTGTTAGATTATCTAATAAATAATCTATTTCTAATGGAGAAGAAATAAAATACTTAATGGAATTATTAATTTTGCTGGCAGACTGAAGACCAGAGAAGGATCATCTTGAAGAATAACCATAATTTCACCAGGAAAAGTATTTTTAAAAAGGCATTTCAGACAGTGGTAATAGGAGAAGTGAACATGTACATTTCCAATGAATGAAGATGGATGTATCCCCGATCAATAACCAGTGAAATTAAACAACAAAAAAAAGAGCAGATATGCAGATATTCCTCAGGCCAGATGAGGGTAAATGGCTTGCCCACTCCATATTGAAGTGTTGTTCTACAGAGACTGCTCTTCATCTACTGAAAACTGGTCCTGTGCTGTTCTTTAGATCACTTAGTGTTGATAGTTTTGTACTTCTCTGTTCATTCTTGTTGACTCCACCACCTTGGTAATACTCTACAGAAACTGTAATATGGTTGGCCAAGGAGAAGATAGCATTTGCAGTCATTAAACATAAGTTTCCTACTTCCTACCAAGGCCCACCATTCCCTCTCATCCCTACCACACACAACTTCTTCAGGAGCACACATTGTAAATCTCATTCCTATCAAGGCCAGAATAATATGAACTTAAGTTTTTAACCTTGTTTCCTTTTCTTCTCAAATCATTCACTAGCACTTGTAACAAAAGGGACACTGAATATAGAGTCAGATAGACCCAAGTAGAACTCCTGGCTTGGCTACTTGTGGCTTTAGGAATGTTACTTCTCTATTAGATGGTTTCTGCAACTAGAAAATGATGAAGGGAATGCTTCCTTACAGAGTTGGCCACCTGATCATATGGAGCAGAACAAGCAAAAGTGCACATAAAAGGCTGACAATATATGTTCGTTATTTTCATATATAGTTATGGCAACTCTATTGTAACCTAAGTAGTGCATATGGTAGGCTATACTGTCCCAAAACTATTGCTACTAACCATATGTTAAGACGGTCTCAATGGTGCTTTAACAGTTCACGTTACTTCAGTATTCTTAAGTCTACCTGACATTTGAAATCCAGGATGCTATGGAGAAAGCCCCCACAACCAGCTGTAGGTCTCTGAAAATAATTTATTTTCCAGTCTGCACCTCTAAGGATGGAGATGGGGTGAACTTTATATTTCTCCACTGGGCCACAAGTGTGTTTCCTGTGAGATAGACACTCAATATCTGTCAATGAATGACATTTATATGCACATCTTCTTCCTTACCCAACCCTAAGCAAATGCCTTATGGTGTGGCTGTGAATTAAATAACGTACCAACTCTTCCCAATAAAACGAAAACAAAATTGTGTTTGCCCTCATCAGTAAACCTATGCAAGCAAATTCCTCTTCCTTCTTCTCTTGTACTCTCACTCTCCCCCATCCTCCCCTTTTCCATTTATGAGGAATGAAAGCAAAGCAAGATCCTGCCCATTTCTTTTGAGTTTATTGTTCTGACTGCTAGGCATCTGTGTCCTGCTGCTCATTCTGTGTAGAAACCATTCAGCTTTTCTTCCATTTGCTTCAAGATGCTTTAAGAGTCATGTCAGTAGGATGTAATTAGAAAAGACAAGAGCAGCAGGGAAAATGCCAGACAATTACTAGGAGACACAGGGTAAAAACAAGGTTGAGACAAACTAGTTTATATGAAAAGAAATTCTGATTACCACCATAGTTATTATTGGTATTTAACATTTATTGAGCACCGACATGGAGTTACACACTGTACAGAACATAGAATTAAACTTTTTTTTTTTCTAGCCAGGAATTAACATTTAAAAAGCTGTGAGATTCTTCCAAAGCTGCTAGTCTTAAATGATACTCTCCTGTGAGAAAGGATGGAGGCTTCTAATCCTCTGTAGTTCTGATGAGGAAATAAATAAGATAATAAACATGAAAATTAGAATTGCTTATAGTGAGCGCTCAATACAAATTAGTTACTCATAGGAGGAAGGTAGGCTTAATAATTCCTAATAGTATTAACTCCATTGAAGCTGTTGGCCTGCTTGAGGATGTTGCTTTCCCATATATAAAGTTGAACTCTTCAAATTGTGCCTTGCTGTTATAAAATCTCTGCAAACTACTGTAATTCAGTTTTTCTTGAGAAAGTGTTTAGACATTTGTATAGCATTTGAATATTATCAAATGTAAATATTTAATCCTGGGTAGGTCAAATAATATCATAAGTCCTTCGAAGGCAAAAATTTGTCTTTTACATACGTGTAGATCTCATACCTGAAAGAGTTCCCGGTAAATAATAGGTGATGAAAGAGTGAATTAAAGAAGAAATGAATTGGCCGGGTGCAGTGACTCATGCCTGTACTACCAGCAGTTTGGGAGTCTAAGGTGAGTGGATCATGAGGTCAAGAGATGGACACTCTCCTGGCGAACATGGTAAAACCCTGTCTCTACTAAAAATACAAAAATTAGCTGGGTGTGGTGGTGCACACCTGTAGTCCTAGCTACTCGGGAGACTGAGGCAGGAGAATCACTGGAACCCGGGAGGCAGAGGTTGCAGTGAGGTGAGATTGCGCCACTGCACTCCAGCCTGGAAACAGAGCAAGATTCCATCAAAAAAAAAGAAAGAAAGAAAGAAAGAGAAAGAGAGAGAGAGAGGAAGGAAGGAAGGAAGGAAGGAAGGAAGGAAGGAAGGAAGGAAGGAAGGAAGGAAGGAAGGCAGGCAGGCAGGCAAAGAAAATAAAGACAATAAAAAAATCTAGAAATTAAACTACAAAAAAACATGAGTTTTGCATTTTCTATAAAGAAAGCTACTTGTAGAAAAAAAAGCCCTTTAGTCAGCCTCATCAAGCTGTGACTGTGCGTGCCACGAAACACAACCAATATTTTCATGTGGCGATGAGATAACATGTAAAAGCCAAGAAATGTCTAATGTATGTTTGCTATTAGCCCAACTCTTGTTAAGTCCAGTTAATTCACATTTATTTGGTTACTTAGGAATGAGCTTATTCTTCTAAGTGCATTTTCAGACAAATAAAAATTACTCTTTTGAGTGCTGAAACTATTTTGGATAGATATCTTTCCAAAATATGTATACACCTCTTTTCTTTCTGAAGTAGAGCATAATCTGTTAAGTTTTAATCTGTACATTCTGGGAATCGTGCTGGAAAATTGGAGCAGATTTAGAAAATAACTTTCCGCAAGCTTCACAGTCCAGGACATAGATCCTGAGCCTGTTGCCTTCCATCATGCAACAAGACATCTGAGAATTCAAAATTCCAATCTGGTTTTAAGGGTGGTTTTAAAGGATGCTTTTCTAGGTAGGAAGATATAATATATTTTATTTAATAAGTGGTTTTAAAAACTTGGATATATTCAAAATTAAGTGAAACTCTTGAATGCTACTCTTTCTTAGTTCTGCAGAGTATATATTGTTGGCTATGACTGCATAACTTTATGACAACCATCGTTGTGAAAGGCACACCTTAGGAAAAACATTTTAACAGGGTGAAATAATGAAGATTTGCCTTTTTGTCTGTTTGTGTGCTTGTTCTAGGCCAGACTTAAATATCTGTGATTGCTATTCACATAAAAACAGGGTAAAGTGACTTTTTTCTCTGCTCATGCATAAAAAGAAAAGAGACAGCTCTTATTTCCTCAACTAATTGAGTGAATGGAACTGGATGTCTCTACCAGTGTTTGTAACATGATTTACCCTGAGCTTTGCCTCCTCTATTTTCTTCCCACACTCACTGCTAGTCATAGTCAAATGTAAATGGGTAAATGTAGACTTAGCCAAGAGGCATATTTCTCCCAGTTGGTGACTTGCTTTAATTATGTCTGCTCTTTAAACTGTCCCTAAGATTTCAACTTAGGCCAAGCAATCCGCTACTCCAATCATTAGCCCCTCCCAATATGAGTTTGTCCCCTCAATCTGGGCCTGACTTCTTTTCCATTCTGAAGCTGAGCCATGGCCTGAAATTTATCTTTTGCAAATTGGAAACTTGCAAACAAACTCTAGTTGCCCCCTTTACTATTCAACAACACATTCTTGGATTATTATTTGCCCATGATGTAATATGAAGAAATAGAAATTATACTTCTCTAAATACAATTTGTTAGAGATTAAATAGTTTAAATGAACTATAAACAGTTAGAAAGGGAATTGGAAAAACAATTCTCACAGAAAATGAAAAATGTGTGAAAATTATTTTTATTGCATTAGTTTCCACTGCGGCTGTATTTTGAACGCTTGCCAAATTGTGTGGATAATTAGCATGGTTTCAAAGGCAAATATATTGATTAGTTTGTATGTGAGAATTAAATTTATTGTGTATGGCTTATTTCTTCTTGCATTCTTACATAAAGTAAACATAGCCCAACTGACTAAAATATTGCTTCATGTTCTACCACAGGGTGACCCTAAATTCACAGAGTCATAGATTATGCTTAAGTTTTTAACCCATAGCTAATTAATAGCTGTGACAGGCTTACATGGCAGCCTGCCTTAAAGCACAGAAGTCTAGGTTGTTGACATGAAAGAAAAGCTGTATTAATAAAAGAAAAATATCTGCCTTTGATACAAGTAGAACATGTATATGGTTTTTGTTCCCCTTACGTTGACAAATGTAGAAGTATTATTGCTGATTCAAGACCCACAGCTATAATTATTGCCAAGATCATTTAGAAGTCCCAAAGGTTGCTGCTGGTTCTCACATTATTGCATTGTGCTCATTTGTGAATGCCTCAGGTGAACTGTTTTAGTCTTCCTTCAGTGGAACCACTAGAACAAATTCTTCAGGGCACTATATGGTATATTTTCCCATGACTGATTCTCAGTAAAGCCTAGTGAATGTGGTAAAACAAGTCCTGAGTGCTCCTGAGCATAATAAAATAAACCCTGAGTGCTCTTACGGCACTTGGGTCTATATCTTGATCACTTTTGGTTTGTTTGGCCATAGGTTTCCACTGAGCCATCAAAATGAGCTTTAAGGTGGGGAATTCTATTTCAGGGTCAGCCATGTGATTCTTAACTGGAAGACTGCAGAAGGCAAGAATGCCCTGGCATTCCCTATGTCTTCTGCTCCAGACACTTCTACAGTTTGACCTAGAAGTTAGGAAAACATAAAACAAAAGTTGTACAAGAATGGAACTTGAAAGACAAAAAGGATGATTATGTCATCATCAGAAGTAACACATTCTGATTTAGGCATTGTGAGATTCAAGGGTCAGTGCCACTTATTGGATATAACAGTGTTGGAGTCAGGCAGACTTGTGTTTGGATCCTGGCTCTGCTCACTGCCAGCTGGCTGATATTGGCCAAAACACTTAACATTTCTGCACCTTTGTATCTTTGGTATGCACAACAAAATGTATATAAAACCACTAACCAGACAAATTTATTGTAGGGTTAAATAACATAAGGACCAGCACTTAGAATAGCTTAGATACTCAGCAAGCAGAAGTTAGTTTTCTCCATTAATATAATGGTAGTATTAATAATAAAGTTAAAATAAACCCCTATCAAAATTTAAATAAATTTATTCCCCCGAAATCTGAAAATGTTGTTCAAATGGCTACAAAGTAAAGAATATGTATTATATTTTTGATAGAAACATCATATTTCAAAGCTTACAGGTAGACTCATGGGAAGGTAATCCACTTAGGGACTTGCTTTGGCCAAAAAGTCATTTCTGGGGATATTTTAATCTTTTAAGTCATTAATCATCTCTTCAGACAGGAAACTTCTTGGACATTTATTATCTTAAGGGGCATGTTTTGCTTATTCTGCCAATTTGAGGCAGTTTAGTGAACAATGAAATTTTAGAAATTGTGAAAATAACAAAATATACCTGGACTGGAGATTCAGTGAATAACCTTTAACAAAAATCTGGGCCACAGCTTGCTAACCACGTTTGAAATACTGTCAGAGAACAGGGGACACAAGCTTTGGGTTTTACTTACTTTGTGACTCAGCCAACAGCATTATTTGTGATTCTCACGAGAATGAGTATATGACATGAATGTGACCTTTACTTGCTATACATTTGACAAAGTCTTCATTGTGGTCTTTTTTCTTCTTCAGTGATTACGTATCTTCCATCTCCTTTCCCCTTCAGAGTCCTCTATCCAGGAATAGTCTATACTTTTCATTCCTGTTTCTAGCTGCATCAACTTTTCTCTTCCATTATCATCCCTGAAAGCCTATGACACTGTGCTGCCAGCAAATTCCTGAAACTGGGATTTGAGACTTATTATTCCATGGTGATATCTCAACTTTCATCTGGCAATAGTTTATTACATTGAAATACAGAAGCCAGAATATTAACTAATGTTTATACCCTAACTCCACACAGATTTACCTTTGGTATCTCAACATTTTGTAAGTACACAGAGGAATAAAAGATAAAATCAGAGGTATCTTGCTAACACTGATATGGGAGGGAGGAAGGAAGTGCTAGGTAGAGAAAGGCAGGTAGGTCTCTGGTTAGGGCTTCACCCCCCGGACCTGTGCCCATGGACCTAGGTAAGGACAGGCACTCCTGCATTAGTGCCCGTATGTTGCATTTTCCAAGACCACGCTGACCCTCCATGCCCCCATCCTGTGCTTATAAAAACCCTGAGACCCTAGCGGACAGAGACACAAGTGGCTGGACTTTGAGAGGACGTCGAGGGGAGCATGCCGGCAGAAGAACACACCAACAGACGTTGGCAGGAAGGGAGGTCATCGACCAGTGGAACAACGCGGAGTTTGGCCAGGGCAGCTGGGAGAACAGCCTGGCTGCTGAGTGGCCCAACTCCAGGGGAAACCACTTTCCTACTTCCTCCTCTTCTGGCTCCCCCATTTGTTGAGAGCTACCTCCACTCAAGGAAACCTTGCATTCATTCTCTAGGTGTGACTGAGTTCTTCCGGTACACCAAGGAAAGAATCCCAGGATACAGAAAGCCCTCTGCTTTTGTGATAACAGAGGTTCTAATTGAGCTAACACAAGCTGCCTATGGACAGCTAAAGTAAAAGAGCACCCTGTAACACACGCCCACCGGGGCTTCAGGAGCTGTAAACATTCAATCCTCTACACAGCCATGAGGTTGGAGCCCCACAACCTGTCCGTCTGCATATTCCCAATAGGGATTTGAGCAGCAGGGCACCAAAGAAGTGAGCCACACCCCCATCCCATGCCCTGCGAGGGGTATAGGGGAACATTTTCCATTTCAATACTGTCTCAAGGAGTTGGTAGTTGAAAGGACAATATAGAATAGTGAAAGCATTACTTTAGTAAATCACAAAATATATGCCTGATATTTATTTCCATGCAACACATTTATCAATATATTTCTAATAAAGGCAAAACTCTAGGGCATTATAGCATCTCTAGACTCATTTTTGGAATAGCTGTCTTTGATTTTGGTTGATTGTTAGAATTCTTAGTAACAAAGCACAAAGTTGCTGAATTACTTCCCTGTGGTCACATAGAACAAGGCAGGAGGTATTAGGAATAGAATTTGAGGACTCTTGATATTTAAGTTCTTGCAGTAACTATTAAGCACATATCCCCTCTATTAACTAATCAGAAGGCATATCTGGTGTCGTTAAGTAAACCGTATGTATACCAGGCAGAAAATGTGCAGCACAATTTCTTTCCTTTTGCTGTCAGCGAGTGCTGTGTTACAATTTTGGAACAGAAAACATTTGAAATGCCATGAGGCTTTTGCAGATACATCAGGCTTGGAGCTCTGGAGAGGAAACTGCTACAGTTAAATGAGTTCACTAACCAGTACAAGCTGACATTTCACCCCCCTGCCTTCTGGCACATCCTATGGAAATAAGAATCAATCTGGACATGCAAATAATTTTAGAATATGTATATTATTGTAATTGATTTTATAATGCTGTCACCTATTTCCCATTCAACTCATCCTGTTTAGTAAAAATAAAGTAATATGTGGCCACAATGCTATGAGAAGCCACTGATTACAGGGTATAGTAACAATAATACCCCAGTTAGACTCTGGTGGTTTGTTAGAACGTGGAACACCCTCAGCTTTGCTTTGAGCTATTAATTAACCAACCAGTCATTAACTGCTGCTAACAATTGATTTGGAAGGAATTATTGCTTAAATAGCAGGAGGTATTTAAGAGGAAAATAAATTAAAACAAAGAACTGCTTGATCCTGAGAAAAAAAAATAAGAGTTCTTGAAATATAGAGAATAGCTTCAAGGGCTCTGTAATTATCAAGTGATAAACAATTCTTTAGAAGCATATTTCTTTATTTTATTTTATTTTTCTAGAAATAGAGAGAGTGTGTTTTATAATCAAGGACCCAATTGTCTTCGAATGATCCAAAATGAAATGATGCTATCAGAAGAATAACTGAAGTAGTAAATTGCTATTTTAGTATGTTACCACAAACATTTACATAGATAACAATTATACTCTCTTGGCAACGTATTACGGAAATTTAGTTTGCAAATAAAATTTTTGAGTAAACAAAACAAAACAACAAAGTATCTATTGTCGTGAGCTCAATAACATGGTGCATTTAATGCATGATTTCAAAGCCAAGATTTTTAGCTTCAATCTGTCCTTGGGTTGGTTTACATTAAGGCCATAGCCTCTCTTATGATTCTCCTTATTACCTTGAGAATAGGGTTTTCAGGAGTTACTAGTTTTGATGTAAAGCAGCAAAAGGAAAACTAATAGTATACCAAAGGAAATAAAGAAAATCTGTCATTTTTGGGTGAATTATTTTCCTTTATACTAAAGTCAGCTTAGGAATTACCACACCGATTATCCCAATAATTTTTTTTAAGCAAAACCAAGTTTGCCTGCCTTGAATTTCAATTAAATTTATTGAGCGTTCACTGTATATGAGGAACAGAGCTAGCCTTTCTCTCTGTCTGAATTGCTAATGGACCAAGATTTTATGAGCAATTTTAATCTGAACGTTAAGGGTCAGAGATCCTCAAACTGTAAGATACTTGCTTTGTCCAGGCATTATATGTATAAAAAATCTCTTCTGAAATTTAATATAGTCTGATTTGTCTTAGGACTTTAAGTGGTTAATCTTTATGATATCTTCTTAAAGCTGTAAGTGGTGATTTTGGTGGAGGGTATCCTTTCTTAGACGTATTTTGAAAATTTGGCCGGGGTTGATTCTTATGTTTCACGGTACGGGGAGGGGTCTTCTGACATTTAGCATTCAGGGAGCTAGGGATATACATATAATGTAATTTTTGAACATTTAATACATACCCATTTTCTTAGGAATGCAAACACTATGAAAACTAAAAATGAATTGTTCTTTGTTTTGTTAGGAAATGTACCAAGAATGATTTACAATTTTGGAAATGCACATCACTGACAATGATGCTATTTATGGTATTAGAGCTGCTAATATATACACCTGTGTCAGCTTGCATTTGTAGCTGTTACAGTCAAATATGTGTAGGCAGTCTTCATTTTGCATGGCATCATGTTAACTGAAACCTGTGCATATTGAAGTTGTGTGTCCTTGCTTTGCACAATTCTGATATACTCAGTTTCAGTTAACACAGTACCATACAAAGTGAGCACTACTTGGAATGAAAGAGATTTGAAAATTTGAGATTTCCTTAACAGATTGACTTAAAAATAAACATTATTCAATAAATAGACCGAAAAAAAATCCAAGACTATCACTACACGTAGTTAATAAAGTCTGTTTAAAATATAATCAATAAAGTCTGTTTCAAAAATTCTTTTTTTTTCTCTCACAAACTCTTAAATGTGGAAGTCAGTAGGTGATAAATGTTGTGAAAGTTACGTTGAAATAATTTATTTATTTATGTTTTGGATGCATCTTGATTTAACCTGACTTCTTATATCCATTTTTTTTCCCAATCTACCATTAATTTCTAGTTGCCTATTGAAGGATATTGCATCCAGGGTTGTGATAATTAATTTTATGTGTCAGCTTGGAGGATATTTTTGGACTAAATTAACATTAAACTTGGCGAACATTGGGCAAACCAGATTGCCCTTCATAGTGTGGATGGGCCTCATACAATCAGTTGAAGGCCTGAATAGAACAAAGGTCTGCCTTCCCAAGCAAGAGAAAATTCTCCAGAAGACTGTCTTTGAACTTTATCAGCAGCATTAGCTCTCCTGGGTCTCCAGTCTGCTGTCACACACTGCAGATTTGGACTTGCCAGCCTTCATAATCATGTGAGCCCATTGCTTTTAATAAATCTCTTTTATTATGCACACATACAACACACACACACACACACCCTATTAGTTCTGTTAGTCTGAAGAACCCTCTGACTAATACAACAGTCTTTTTGTTTTTTTAATAAACATACAGTAGAGTTGTTGTCTTTTGTGTATGTGTGTGCGTATAGCAGTATGAGTTTTAGCATATGTGTAGACACAGAACAGTTCCAAGATACAGAGTAGTTCCATTGCTCCAAAAATCCTTCTCAGGTTGGTTCTCAGGGAAGTCACACACTTCACTCCTGAGTCCTGGCAATGAGTGATCTGTTTTCTGTTAAGGTCAGTATAGGCTTTGTCTTTTTTAAGAATGCCATGTAACTTGGATCATACAGTATGTAACTTTTTGACATTGTCTTCTTTTACTCAGGATTATGCCTTTGGGATTCAATTAAGTTGTTGCATGTATCAATAATTTGTACCTTTTATTACTGAGTGATAATCCACTGTATGCCCACAGGCTTTTTATATATAAGATATTTCTTCATGCATTGTCATATGCTGGGATTTTTAAAGTAAAAGATATCTTTTCTTTGATGCAGTTTTTACTATACATAACATGATACATAGAGTAAATTATTTTGACATAAGTGTTACAAGAAAGGCTCAGCTAATTTGTAAAAATATACTTCTGCATTATTACTTGCTTTTTAATTACTTAATTAAATTTTTAATCACTACTTTAATTAAGGTTTTTTTTTCTTTATCATGATAACAAATCTACTGTGTTATTAAATACCCTATCATTGATTCTAGTTCCAGTAGCCTCTTGGACTTCTGTACTTACATTTTCTTGTACTTTTAAAAAATTACATTGATGCCTTCAGATATAGTCTTGTCTGTGCATTTACATGTTGAAATGCACGTTATTTTATTATAACATTGAAACCATATTACCTCATCAATATATTTGATATCTCATTTTTATATTAATTAGGATGTTGTTTTAAATTTTTAGAAAGTTAAACTTATTGGTGCATAACGTATGAATTTCATTTCAATGTATAAATAACTAATTTTTCTAGATGTAGGGCATTAGGATAATTCTAAGAACATTGCTTAAGTCTTATGCCTATAGCTACTTAAATATTTCTTGTTTTTCCTTCTCTAGAGACATTACGACCTACTAATTCAGCTAGATGACCTCTCACTTACCTTTGTGTTCAAATAATTTAGAATATCTATTTAAAGGTGTGAATGTGAGTTTTTCACTCATGGTCTATCAGTCAGCTGAGACAGAGTAATGCTGCAACAATTAACAGCCCCTAAATCTTCGTAGCTTTCAGTAACAAAAGTTTATGTCATGCTCTTATTACCTGACCATCATGGGCCAGCACAATGCCCCATCAGAGTGCTCTTCTGGGGGGAACCCAACTGCATGGATGAAGACCAGGAATATAATAGGTGTTTAGAGAGTATTGACTACAGTGGTCAAAAGGAGGTAGAAAAGGGAGCAAATAATTTTTGAGAAATATTGCTGTGGGAACATGTGAAATTAGCTTTTAAGTTTAATATTTTTTTCAGCATATCTAACAAATGTACCTGCTGATAATTTTATTATCTAACATTTAAAAATGTTATCATGCCTTATATTTGCATATTTCTGATAACTTCTCTTACCTGGTATACCTACTCCACCAATCTCCCACACCTCACTCAAAATTTAAAAGTCCTACAAAGGACTTTGCCATGAAAAAGGAACAATAATGGTAAGAACAATTGGCAATATTTGTTGAGTGTTTGCTCTGTGCTAAATACTGTCCTAAGTACTTTGTAGGCATTAACTTATTTAAACATCACAACAAATCTAAGAGCACAGTATTGTCATTTATCCTCAAATTTGTTAATTAAGAAACTGAGGCATAAAGAAAACAAAATGATTATTATTTTAGATGATGCATTTGGATATTTAGAAACCTAAAGGAACAAACTTAAAGCTAATAGAATTAATAAAATAACCATGGTGTCAGGAAAATACCACAGTAGACAAGAGTATTGAGAAAGATTTACCACCTTCCCTCCGTATAGGCTCTTTAAGAATCTATTAAACCATAACCTCAACCTCATGACCTCGAACAACCAGGCCAGGGAAGCACACCTGGTCTGATGTCAAATAGAACACCTATTTTGAGAATTGAAGCCAAGAAACATGGAGACTATGTCAATTTGTGGTTGGAGTGAGGACCGTGTCAAGCCACTGGAACAACCTCAAACCAAATCCAACCACATGCTGGACAGTTTCATGATGAGTAGAAACTATGGGAAGGCAGAGAAAGTCAAGTGTTAGAGAAACAGAAGAGAAAATTGAACTGACATTTAGCCGGAGATATAATTAAAAGGAGCTACTCAATTCAAGAATGTGGGGCAAAACATTCCAGGAAGAGTGACAGCAATTGCAGAGGTTCTGAGATAGAGCACACTTGGTAGGTTGAAGACGCAGAAAGAAGGACAGAGAGGAGGAGCAGAGTGAGGTCAGGGAACATAATTCTGGATGAGGTCAGAGAGCTAGCAGCCAAACCCAGAGCAGGCTGGTGGGGCCCTGTGAGAGGCCTGGATTCCTTCATTGGGAAGCCCAACTCAGCTCAGTTCTGTATCCCTTTGAAGCTGTTCCTACTGGCTTTGTTGAATGAAATCTCACCTTCTTTGAAACTTTCATAGCATATACCTCTAGCAATTGGCATACAAAGTCTGAATCACAGATTTTTTTTTTTAAGTGCTTTATTTACCCGAGGATGTTAGGGCTTAGAAATCAGGGGTCATGACTCCTTATACTCTCTACAGACAGTAGTGAGTTGGTATTAACTTGGTGTCAGTAAATATTTGTTGGCTCAAAAAGGGGATAATTATCAAGTATTCCTAGTCAGTGTCCAAATTTCCTTACTGCAGTCTCTCCATGAACATTTTAAACCCATGTTATGTGGCACAAAATTGTTAACTGAGGCTTCCCTTTATCAAGTTGGCTTCTCAGTGAACTTCATGACTGTGGATTAATAAATCTTTTGTTATAGGATTGTATGTTTGAGAGGCTGGAAAATGGGGAGCACCATATTGTAAATCCAGGCAAACAGGGGTTGTGCTTAATGGTTTATACACAGTTCTTATTTAATCTTCAAACAACCCTAAGAAGTCACAACTACTGTGTGGGTGAATCAGTCACCCAGTCAGGCTGGTTGAGCCCTGAGCCCATGTGCTTCACCACCAGGCTAAAGTTGCTCAGTTTGCCCTGATCAAAGAAGGTGATTTTCCTTTTCTTTTGTGCTCAGGCCTACTTACACATCCAGCACCTTCACTCTGGTGCAGGCTATACTTTACAGATGGGTGAGATTCTCATTTTACTCTAATATTTATAAAGCCAAATGATTCAAACTTTGTAAAAAATGAAATTAAACAGCAATCTTGCTCTTCTTATAGCACCTTCCTGTTCTACATTTTTTTTTCTGATATTGACTAAGAAATTTTAATACACTCAGCTATGCTTAGTGTTTACAGTTGAACTACATATCACCAAACCAAACTGTTTCATGAGACCGTATTTACAAGAAAAGACATGGAGAATTGTGTGTATTTTTCTACTACAGAAGAAAAATGTTCCATAAGATCTTCTGAAATATTTGACAACGGCCATTATTTGGTTTTTGTGTATAGCTGAGGTTCACATTAAATATTTGAATGTTTGATAATAACTGGATAAATAATTATTGTTATCCAAATGGGTAGATCATAATGTGTAAACTTATCTTTTGTCTTTGAAAATGGTAAGCGGGGCCAGGTGCGGTGGTTCTTGCCTGTAATCCTAGCATTTTGGGAGGACGAGATGGGTGGATCACCTGAGGTCAGGAGTTTGAGACCACCCTGGCCAACATGGTGAAACCCCATCTCTACTAAAAATACAAAAATTACCGGGGTGTAATCCCAGCAGCTGCTTGGGAGGCTGAGGCATGAGAATCGCTTGAATATGGGAGGTGGAGGTTACAGTGAGCCGAGATTGTGCCACTGCACTCCAGCCTGGGTGACAGAGTGAGAGACTCCATCTAAAAAAAAAAGAGAGACACTTTGGGAGGCCGAGGCGGGTGGATAACGAGGTCAGGAGATCGAGACTATCCTGGCTAACATGGTGAAACCCCGTCTCCACTAAAAATACAAAAAACTAGCCGGGCGTGGTGGCGGGCGCCTGTAGTTCCAGCTACTTGGGAGGCTGAGGCGGGAGAATGGTGTGAACCCGGGAGGCGGAGCTTGCAGTGAGCCGAGATCGCGCCACTGCACTCCAGCCTGGGCGACAGAATAAGACTCTGTCTCAAAAAAAAAAAAAAAAAAAAAAAAAAGAGAGAGAGAGAGAAAAGAAAATGGTAAGCAGGATCTACAAGAATACTCTAGGTATAAAGTAACAGTTCATTTTATGAATAAGAACAATATGTCAACCGAGACTGTATTTTACAAGCTTCCCCAAGTTAGAAACAACCCCACCAGATTGCATATATGATTTAACTATGATTTCTTATCTATAATTATCTTATCTAACTTAACTATGATTTTCAATGGAAGTTGTGGTTTGGAAATCTTTCCTTCAGCCTAGGAAAACCTTCAGGGTGTTATGTTATTGGCCCAGGGCTTGGCTTTGTGGCTGTTGTTGGCTGCAGATGGTCCTTGGGAAAGTTTTAAGTCTCTGCTTCTCATGTAGGCTTACCCACACTATAACAGTTATGTGAAGCCTGAGGCTGAAAACATCAGTTTTAGCCAATAAAAGGTAAATAAAAGAATCATTTTTATGTTATAATATGCATTAATATATGATGAAATAGAAAGCAATAGTGGCACCAATTTTTAAATATAAATATTAGTGCAAATGCAATTGTTTTTGCCATTATTTTTGATGGCAAATATAACAACCTAATACAACAAAGGCTTTCCAACAAAAGTCACATTTAGAATGCCTAGGATCAGGTTCCAATTACCTCTGCCATTTATGAAGCAATTGACCTTACTGTTTAAGACCCAGCCTTAAGCAGACTTCCATGGTTTGAATCCTAGCTTTGTTCCTTCCTGACTGTGTGGCTGTGAGCAAATTATTTAACCTCATTGTGTCTCTAGGGAGGTGTCTCAGTTCCCTTTTCTGTAAAATGGGGCTCACACTAGTCATGCTTGCCCCCTAAACTTGTTATGGGGATTATGTGAATTAATATTTGTAAAGTGCTGAGAGCTCTTCTGGCATATAGTAAGTGCTATATAAGTGTTTGCTAAATAAATTAAATTAACTTAAATTGGGACCACAGTAGTAAATTTTGAGAAAATTTAATTTCTGCTGCCATGGGAGTACTGACTGAGAATAGCAGAAAGATGCCCAAGACCCTCTTTTGCTTTCTCCTGTTTTGCTTTCCTTTCTCTCCCTCACCTGGGGAACTTATCTGTAACTATATTTATACCATCACCCTCACCAAGCACTTGAACCCATCTTTTGATTTCAAATTCTTTGTTCTTTCAATTGTACCATAAAGTCCAAAAGATACAAATGTGTCTCAGTTTGCTTCTCAAACTTTCATGTGTCTATAAATCACCTAGGGATGTTGCTAAAATATAGTTTCTGATTCCATAAATGTGGACTAAGGCTGCACATTCTGCATTTCCAACAAGCTGCCAGGTGATGCTCTTGCTGCTGGTTCCAGGGTCACACTTGAGTAGCAATGCCCTAGTATATCTCACCATCTTTACATATATATATATAGTTGGCACCAATTTAAATATGTGCTTCTACTTTGAGCTCCAGGCCCTTATAGGTCACCACACATTGTTGTGGCTCTCTACTCTTTAATGTCTCATGAGTCCGAGGAAATTGGCCAGAACATAACAGTGACATTTTACATGCCCACCCATCTGCTCCTTTTCTGTTACACACTGCTGGGAAGTGAGCAGAGAGTTTCTAAAACCTTGTCCCCAAGTCAATATGCTCCATGAAAATTTGGCCATAGAATCTTCAGAGAATTTGTGCTCCAAAGTTGCAGGCAGAGAACCTTTCCTGGACCCGGAAGCAGATGGCAGTCCTGTGGGTGGTGCCCCTGAGGGGTGGGAAAAGTATGATTCTCTGACAGCCACATAGAGGGGTTGCCAACCTGAGGCAGGGCTCTCAGCAGGAGTAGAGATGGGTTGGGCTCAAGAGGAGAGATGGAGCAGGAACTCCTTCCACGTGCTGCGCCAGCAGTTTTGGGCTCTGCGCTGGGCTGAGTTATTAACACAATCCAAGGGGAAATGTACACAGAGATTTTCCCAGTGGGATACTCACAGGAACACTCTTTCCAACCTCTCCACCCACTTCCAGAGTTCTGTGAGAACACATCAACAATGCTATGAGGTTAATGAACCCATAAAATCATCATTAGTTTTTCAGCTTTTAAAATTATGTGCAATAATTGGCTCTTTGGATGCTTGTCAAGGGACCAGTTGCCAAAAACTTCTTCCCAGGAAAAGTTTTATTCTTCCCAGGAAAAATTTGAAATCTCACCTTCAAAATAATAGTTGTCCTTCAAAACCTTAAAAATGTGAATATTACAGGGTAACATTACAATATACCCCTTTGTAAGAAAAGTAGATATATAAAAATAGAATACAGATTCAAAAAACATGTATCAGGAGATTATGTACCTTCTATGCACTGGGAAAACTATACTGAACCTAATATAATATTTTCCTCCTTTGGAGACTTCCTGGGCCTGTCCAGAATAGCTGAACTTCATGTATACTGTCAGGCTATATGGGTAGGTGCCCCAGGATAACAGGCAACTATGTCCAGCAAGTGCCATCTGCTGCTCTTGGCAGTGACCAAGCCTGCAGATTGAAGTCCTTCTGCAAAACCTCGTCTCCCAGGGCTCACCAGCAGGGAGTTGGCACAGGTGACTCTGTCAAAACGTTCTTTCCTGTGCCCTGTGTTCTGAACAAGTTCTGGGAAAATTTAATTCATACGTCACCATTTTTTGACCACTCTCTCTGATTATTGTTATGGCTTTAAAATAATCTCAAATGTCATCCAAAGTGCAAGAGGTCATGCCCAAAAGAGGTCAGAGAAAGTCACAAACAAAAACTCCTTTGCCACATTGTAAGACTAGCTTAGGAGTTAGGGTTTTCTCATTCCTGCATTCTTTTCTTGGGCCCATATTCTCTCCCCTTTAGTTCTCTTCACTCTGACCCTTTCCCCTTTGAACACGATACTCCTCCACCAGATGACCCACATAACCACTGAATCATTCACCAGTGGGACAGCTTTTCATTGAACTCCTCAGGGCCTTAGGTTTGGTGTTTATAAAATGGGGATAATATAATAATCTTGCAGGATGATGTCAGTGAAACCATTTTAAAAATAAATGATCATATATTAACTGCTTCCACAATTATTTGATTAGGAAACAGAAAACAGAAAAGCTCTCCAAAGAACTCTAGTGATTCTGAAAATTTCTAAGAGAAGTTGGGGTTCTCTAAAATGCTATAGCTACCAACATCCTTTCATTGGATTACACATATTCTAGAATAATTATATTTTCTTTGATTTGTTCCCTTCCTACTTCCCTCCTTTTCTGCCTGACTTTTCTCTTTTATGTCTCTCTTCTCTTTTCTCCATTTTTCCTAACTATTTCTCTCCCCAATCTCCTGCTTCTCTTTCTCTACAGAAAGAAAACACAGAGAAGATCTTGCTTGGTTTGGAACACTATTTCTCAATGGGTGAATGAGTTAAGTGTAGACTGAGATCATCTAAAACAATAATAGTTTATACCCCTACTATGGTGGTCCTTAGTGCAACTTGCCAAGAATTTCTGGTGCTCTGCATTCTGGGGATATGGTAGGATTGCACTCCCTAGGCCACTATGGTTGGCTGTGTGACTAGTTCTGACCAACAGCTGTGAGCAGATGAGATGTATGCTACTTCTGGGCAGGAACATCTGATTGCTTATATGAAACCCTCCAGAACTATATCTCCCTGGGCCAGCAATTAGAAATGTTTGAGACGATACCTGTTCTATCAGCCCGGGCCCATGATGAATTACAAAAAACAGAGGTCTTAAGAGACACATAAGAAACATAGATCATGAGTGAGAAATAAACTTCAGTTACTTTAGGACACTGAGATTTTAAGAATTAGTTTTTACCACGGTAGAAGTTAACCTGATTCGACTGATGCATTTACTAAACTGTGAACTTCTCTAGGGAAGAGAAGAAAGGAAAGAAAACTGTTACTGTTTCTGTGAGGTACTTTCATAACAACAAATTGTTATGAATAACAAAATGATATTCTTCATTCTTGACCCAAAGGATTCAAGCTATAGCTTTCAATAGTTTTTTTTTTTTTTTAACTGCTTTGTAGTATAATACAGCCTTTAGCATTTTTTAACATAATGTTTTTTTAACACAGAGGCAACTAAGATCATGAGCAACTCTTCCAAGTTGAAGACCTAGGTCAGTAAACATAAACTCTCATGATAACAATCTAAATCTTAACAGAGAATTTGAAGGAAAACAGTCACCATTTTATTTATCTACTGTATTCATTTTTCAAATATTTATTGAGCACCTACTTGGTCAGGTATTATGTTATGTAGTAGAAAAATAATAACCAATTTAGAGAAGTACTTTACTGTAGTTCGAGCTGTTTTCCACATATTACCTAATTTTATCTCACAATAACAAAATGTTTGCTCTGTTTCAAAGATAAGGAAGCTGAGACACAAAGAATTAAGTAATTTGTCAAGCTGACTCAGGTGGGCAGTAAAAAAACTGGGACATAACCCCTATTTTCACACTGAAATCTGTGTTATGTATTTCACAGTTACAAGAAAAGACCACTGGGGCAAAGAAGAAAATGGGAATGTGATTATAAAATGTATCATTATTTACATGCTAGTAAAAAGGAATTTTTGATGGTGAGTATATGGAAGACTTATTTTGTGGACCCCTGAAATTGTAGGCAACCCATAAAAGTCCCTGAAAGTAGTCAATGACCAAAAAACATTAAAAGCAACACTGTTCCACAATTATATAGCAATTATATAGCAGAGCAAAGAGATACCAGAATTCCATTTTTTTGCATTATATTTTCCATAAATTTCAGCACTGATAAAGAAATAGTATCCCATTTTCTTTATTTGTACTTATAAAATTAAATAAATAAAAATAATGTGAAAGGCAAGCCAAAAATTTTATTTGAAATTTTTTTCCATATTTTATTGATGGCAGTCCTTGAGAAGGGGTTCTTGAGTCAATTTTCTCTTTCATAGAATTATTGAATAATGGAGATGGAAAAGAACATAAGAATTAATTTCTTTAGATAAACTTATTTAATTGGTTCCAATAAATTTTGTTTAGGGTGTGTACACTGACACCCAGAGAAAGAAGCTATTGAGTCAGCGATGGGCCTGGGGCTAGAACTCAGGCCTTCAGATGTGCTCTCATCACTTTTGAGTCCATTTGAAGAAAAATGCTTCCTCCACCCTTTAATTTTTATTCAAATGGCACAAGAATAAATTTTTAAAAAACTTTATTACACTTGTATCAAATTAGAATATGTGATAATTTAGGTATCTGAGCCATTTTAAAAAGTGTTATATTTGGAGTAGAGAAATAAGACTGCTGAAATGTAACATCAGCACAACAGAAATTATACAACAACAAAACTCTCTGCTCTGTGTCTTCAGTTGCCATCTATCTACTTAATATATACATCAAAGTCCTTCTCTGTAAATATCAATAAATAAAAATTAATTTACACATAAAATTTGCATTGCAATGTGATTGACATGCTTAAGTTTATTCTCCCTTTTTACAAGCCAACAACACAGGAACTAATCTGGCATTGTGGAAGGAACTGAGAGCCAGGCCAAGAGTCAGGAGACCTGAAAGTCATGTGTATTTCAACTCATTTAGTTGCTTGTTGTGCGACCTGGGGCGAGTCACTTTACTTCTCAGAAACTTGGCTCCCTTGTTTTAAAAATGAGGATACTGCACTCCATTCTCTAAGATGCCTCTAAGTTCTAACACTCTCTGATGGCCTATCAGTTCAAGCTCCTGGCAGGGCACAGAATTTTATTCAGATGGTTCAAATGAAGAGATTGCAACGAGGGGACTACTTTCAGAATTTTGAGCAAACAAATGATGATGAGGTGCTCAGGAACTAGCATAGTGGGAGGCTTTTGTTAACCCTAGATTTGAAGGAGGAGGTGAGGAAACAGAGTCATTAGAGCCCAAGGAGTGCTGAGATTCTGACTGAGGCTTCACCTGGAGGGCTCTAGTCAGAGACGTGTATGGAGGGATGGAACTACTGCCAGAGGTACAGCCTCAAAACAGGGAAGAGTCAGGGAAGAAATATTCTGGCCTCTCTCTTCTCTAGTCTTCCAGTGCCCTTTCACTGCCAAACCCAACCAGTTCTCTTCCCTTCCCATGGAGTTTATACAACAATTTTATGCACCTCTTTCATACCACTTTGTTCATAATTCAGGCACCATTTCTAAAAACCATTATAAAACCAACATATTAAAAAATCATTCGCCTTCAAAGGAAAAGAAATGAAAGACATTATTGAAATTTAGGTATAATAATGTGCCAATATAATGACATATTGGTCAATGATGACCACTACACAATGGTGGTCCTATAAGATTACAATACTATATTTTTACTGTACCTTTTGAATGTTTAGCTGTATTTAGAAACACAAATACTTGTCATTGTTTTACAATCACCTACAGTATTCAGTACAGTAACGTTCTGTACAGGTTGCTAACCTAGGAGCAATAGGCTATTACCATATAGCCTAGATGTGTTACCATAGGCTATACCATCTAGGTTTGTATAAGTATGGACTATGATGTACTAATAACACTTAGTGATGCATTCTCAGAATGAATCCACATCATTA
The DNA here is from genome assembly GCF_049350105.2 of Macaca mulatta. Lineage (NCBI taxonomy): Eukaryota > Metazoa > Chordata > Mammalia > Primates > Cercopithecidae > Macaca > Macaca mulatta. The sequence continues at coordinate 110,119,390 of NC_133410.1, read as the reverse complement.
AGTGACACATGATTGTAATTGTAAAAACAGCAGCGGTGGGTACTGTTTATTCTAATCAGGTTATGAGTTTGTCAGGTTTCACATGTAATCTGGAACTGGAATGTAGCTGTGTCAAATGTTGGATTGTGTGTTTTGTGCACACCAATAGATGACATGTGTAAACACAGTGCAGCACAGCACTCATCTGCCTGGGATCCCTTCTACTGAAAGGTCCCTGCAGGGAGCATCTCTGGTGCCAACAGACAGGTTTTGCAGAGAAATGCATTTATTTCTTCCTTTGATTCAACTCCCTGCAGAGGTTTTTCCAGAACACGATGTCACTATTTCCAGGTCAGACAAGATTTTCCTGCCAAGCAGGGTGCCATGAAGAAAATCTCTCTTAGAGTGTGAGCCAAAAGAAATCAAAGTGGAAACAGAAATGCCAGAGGACTAGAGAGTAAATGACAGGAGTCTCCATAGTCATCATTAGCATCAACGTTTCACACGCAGTGGATTTATTCAAGCCCACACAAAATACAGGAGTCATTGTCAGTAATGTGAGGACTAAAACAGAACAAATGTCACCTTGTCCCTGCATCAGCTCCAGAAAAGTACACACAGTAGGAATTACACACACGGTGGGAATTACTCCTTTGTTGCATGCTTTTGGAGGGGGCTATTACTGAGCTGTGGAGACTGAAATGGAATTTGTTCACAGGGTAAAGGATGAGTATCTGCTTGTAATAGGCACGTTAAGTTGGCCTTTAGAACCAGGAAATTGAGTCTATCTCTGATATCCCTCAGAGGTGAAAGGCACACAGCTTTTCATATGTAAATCTCATGATTTAACTTGTGCTTCACAGATACCACTTAACTCAGGCTTGGGGCTTCTAATTCTCAGGAGAACTAGCGGTGTTTGCGGCCTCCACAGTCAGTAGGCTAGATATACTTGTTCCTGTTCTTACACAGCATAGCCATTGTCCTTTGAGGGAGGAAGGAAGAATAATACGCTTCATGTTTATATTTTTAAAATTGCTGCAGTTTTGAAAAATTCTACTTTGAAATGCGTACTGAATTATTTAAATATTTTTTTCCCTACTTCCCTGAGCAATTGTCAATAGCTGACTGCCCTGGAGGTGGACCGTTCCATCAAAGAACAGTTGTGAAAATATGTAAATCTGTAGTTTTAAATGAGGATACTCTAATTCCAACTGTAAGACGAATAAGCAGGCAGTCATACAGCTCAGCATCTACCTGAAAAGTGCAAACTTATATTCTAGAATGTTCTCTATTTCTGTCCCTTTAGTCTTCTCCCTTGACTTCCCCACACTGCCCCACAAGTTTTCTTCAACTCTCTCTCCCCTATGTGGCTTGTGCTTTATCCTTTCCTCTGAGTGCTTTCTCCAATCTTCCCCTCATCTAAATATTACTCATTTGAAGACTCAGTTCAAGCTCCTTCACATTCATGAAAATTTTCCTGACCACTGCAAACCATTGAATGTCTGAATTCTGTTTTGACTTTTAGTCAAATATGTTAGTAGTACTAACATATTCTCTAATAATTTCAGGTGCTATTACATTATTTCCTTAAGCAGATGGCAAGCTGCATGATGCCTAGGGATATGACTATATTATTTTTGTATTTACTATAAGAAGTAGCCCAGTGCAAGGCATAGTAAGTGATGTTAATTACTCACTAGTTATTTTTCTTTCCTATAATATTTTCTTTTCAGAATTTTCGCATGGTTCCAGACTATTTCTTCATAGTATCATTATGTTATTTACCTACATCTTCCTCTAATAATTAACACTTTTATAAACCTCGGTCCTGTCTTTGCAAGAGCAATAGATGGATAAGTATATCTAATAAAGAAGTAGACTTTCTCTCTAGCCCCTCTATGTGAGTGTGCAAGTGTGTGTGTGTGTTTGTGTCTTTGGTTTAAGCAGGCTATGGGAAAGGTGAGAGAAATGGAAAGATTACAGGACTGGCTGTTATTTGGATGACAGTAAGATCACTGCTCAGAAAAGAAAGAGTTAAACTTTTGACAGTTCTCCATTAGCCGACAGAGTAATTATCAATTGAATAAAACTCCTTTTTTTCTATCAAAGAAGAAAAGCCAAATTTAGATTAAAAAATGGGAACAATTTTCTATGTGTAACATTTTTCAGTTTTGGAACAGAATCTAATAAATGAAGCGGTGGAAATAAATGAGAAAATGGTAAATGAAAAGATATAACACTTGACAGTCAGTCTTGTCTTGTCCACATTTTATAACTATAGAAACTGTGCAAGCTCCCTGAGGACACAGAAGGACAGTTTGGATATTTTAAGGATTAGATTATTTATATCTATTTATAAAAAATACATTGTGACATTTGGATTTAATGAATATAAAACACTAGTGATAAACACTTGGTGAAAGAGTTAGGTTAATTTTGGAACCTAGAGAGATAATTTTGTTTAGGTCATGAAAGCCAGCGTTGGATCCTGGTGGTGTACTGAATGTATCTAAGGAAATTACAGAATCTAAAAAGGCTGCATTTTCTCTGACCCTGTGAGTATTCCCATTTTATATGACAAAATGTCTCGTCCTGGAATGCGGCTGTTGAAATGAGTTACCTGACCCATATAAGAAAATATTTTTTCCTGTATCTGAATCTGTTCTCTAGCTAAGTATATTTTCACCTGTACACAAACATATCTGCATATTCGTCTATGTGCGTGTGCGTGTGTGTAGATGTACAGTTTTTTCTTGGTATCTTGAAATCAAGTTTGTAATATTTTGAAAATGACATAATTAGTCGTTCATAATTTGATTTCTAGGTTGTTGAGAGTGTTTCTTTCTAGGCTGAAGGCTAATATTTTAGACCCACAGAGAAGAATATCTGGTTGGATATGTTTATGTTACCAAGATGAACAGAAATGCCATTAGTCTCTGTGGTGGCGTTTGCTAATTAGGAAAAGGCACCCCCTCCATGTAGGTATATCCCTGTAGGCCACAGCTTGGCTCCTGAGCATGGGTGGATTTCAGCCCCCACTCTCCCCTCGCAGCCTGGCATCATTGCACAATTGACATACTTTACAAGGGTATGTGGAGCTCTGAATATTAAGATGTGAAATGGCTAGCAGCACTGGAATAAGTCTACAGGGGGTTTTGCTTGAATATTAAATATAGAGACCATGATTATTGATAGCTTAATGACCAGTCCTAGATATTTAAACCACCTTAGAGATGGGGAGGAGATGGGTGAAAATGTTCTCAACCTTTTTAGCCAGACTGTCTTCTATTATGTGTCACTCATGGAGCTTATGTTTTGAGATAATCGGTCTGTTATGCCCAGACCGTTTGTTCCCCAAAGAAGACCACCAGAGTCCAGAGTCAAAGCCAAGCGGCAAGGATCTTTACTACAAGTTCGAACCTGGTCCCTCCTTTACACAGTATACAAGAGGGCCCCGATCAATGCGAGCGTTTGCTTTTTATAGCCCGAAAGTTGCAGGGGAACAAAGAAATTCTTTTGGCTCCCGCGCTTTCAGTAACCTTGAACGGCTGTCTCCTTATCGGAGACTTTCCAGGTGGTGTTTGTACTGGGCTCAGGGAGTTTGAGAGATATATGGCAGTATGTGGTGGGATGGGAGGATGGGATGTGTTTGTACTAGGCTCAGGAAGTTTCGAGCCCGGGGGCTGAGGAATGTGCCCAGCTCCTTTCAGGTCTAACTAAATAAATTTAATTATTTAATAACTGTTTGCGTATATTGATCTCTTAACCAAATAGACGTAACTGCCAACAGAGCTTTTGAGCAATATATATGAGTATTTTCATATTGAGTTCATGTGATTTTTAGGCCAGACAAAATAATTCTTTTATTAAAAAAGAATTTTTTATTTAAAAATTCTTTTATTTAATCCATGTGTCTATGCCCCAAGTAAATGTATGATTTTCACATGGCGTTTTGCTTTTGATATTTATTTATATATCCTGAAGTTTGGAAATTTTACATTAGAAATAAGTAAACAGTGCCACAAGGGACCTGTTGCTCTTAAACATATTCTATTCTCATTGTTGATAATCCTGAGCAACAACGTAGGCAACATTAAACAGGCAAAATATGGGGATAGGGTTGGTAAGAAGTGAAGATATCTGTAACTCTTTAATCTTCCAATGTGTAAATATTTGATAAAAACATGCCCTTTTTGTTTAATTTTTCTTTTGAGAACAGAAAGCATTTTAACTGCATGCCAAAGAATAGACAGATGCAAACAAGCCATGACTGCTACTTGCCTGATAAAGGAAAGAACTGGTCATCTGGTCTGTTTATTGTTTTGTAAATTGAAAGGTATATAAAATAATAGTTCCAACATGTTCTAGTAAAGTCATCAGGATCTTAAATGAGTTGGTGAGACTTAAAGGGAGAAAAATAAATCCCTAAGGAACATTTTTAGAGGCATGAAATATTATGATTGTGAATAAGAGTAATGTTTTTATTTATATGAATACATTTAAACAAATATATGTAACCCTAGTGTGTGTGTGTATATATATATATATTTATATATGAGTGTGTATGTTTGTGTATATATCTATTCTAGAAATAGATGTAAGCATTTTAGAAAAAAATATAGATATGGTGGTGCTGAGTCTTTGTTTTAAATAGAAAGCAAAGTTTTTAATAACTGATTTTTAATAACAGGCTTCAGTAATTGATTATATTTTTGCCCATTCTATTTTAGACAGATAATATAGCAATATTTGAAGCAGATGCTATCAGTACTCCAGCAACTCTCCTCAGATTCTTCTAACTCTTTCTGTGTGCCCATCCTCTGGCTTCAACATGCTTGGCTCCTAGAGACTAGCATCTCTGAGTCTCTTTGAAGGACTGCCCTTGGGCACAGCCAGCCAGCATCCATGGCGGTAACATGCCCTCAAGGATAACCCTTACCAAGGACAGACAGGCACAGATTATAAAATCTCAGCAACCTTGCCCAAGGAGGAACAAATCTGAAGTTTAATTTAGGTTCCAGAGCTCCCCAGCAGGATGAATCTGAGATTGAACGTTTACCTGAAATTATACTCTTGCTAGTCTTCTCCTTCCTTCCTTCCTTCCTTCCTTCCTTCCTTCCTTCCTTCCTTCCTTCCTTCCTTCCTTCCTTCTGTCCCTCATCCATTCACAGGCTTCTCCTGTATGGTACTATACTGATTCCAACTGTACTGAATCACTTGCACACAAACTCTTGTCTCATTGTCTTCTTCTGGGGAACCTAAAATCATATCTAGCTGTCACTGCGGTAAAAACTTCACAGGCACAAAGAGGTTTATTATGTTTTGGATGCCATGCTAATTTTAAGGTATTATAATGAAGTTACTCCCTCCCAACCCCCGCAGCAATGACTGGGAATCATGGCTAATGTCTGGTAAAGCATAAATCAGGACAACTTTTTCCCCAGCTAGAACCACAGGAAATGGTGGTATTGTTTTTGATTATACACTTCCCAGTATATCAGTGAGAAGATTAATCCACAGAGGCATAAATGACCAGAATTATGAATTGAGGTAATTCTAGGCATAGGATCTCAAAAGAAATAGCCAGGGACCTTATGTTTCCTGTGAGAAGAAAGCAAGAGAGCTGGCAGATGCATGGTAAAGTTGAGACCTGAATTATGCCTGAAAGCAACTGACCGGAGGTAACATTTGGCTCTAGCCCTGACTCAGCTCCTTACTGTGGATTCCTGAGCAAGCTGTTGTGCTAGTTCTCCTAGACCTTAGTTCACTCACCTGAGGACTTGCACTGAATGATACATAAACTTCCTTCTGGATATTAGTTTTGTGATTCTGTTTGTACAATCATAAACAGCCAAAAGAAAAGCCATACATGAAGCTTCAGAAGCTGGAAAGTTTAAACATGTATCAGTTACTCGTGAATTACACTTTTCTGTGTCTGAGAGCATATGAGGAGCTTTGCTTGAGTAGCAACAAAGGAGCTTGTTAAGCATTCAAAAGCGTAGGCATAGTGGAGTATTAAATGGCTAAGAAAAAGACACCAGCTATCTCACTGGTAACTCAAAGCAGAATTTTGCAACTTAATCTCATTCCCACCAGGAGTCTATTACACGTTCAAGACCTTGGAAGACTACAAAGTCAAGAATGGAAGGAACAGATTAAAGGGGGAATATTACTTTCAGAAGAAAAGGGAAAGAAATAAAAAGAACAAAATGCAGCTACTGTTCAATTTTAGTGAAAACTCTTTCTTAAGCCAAAGGAGTCTTACTTTTCTCAGCCCACAATATCTGTGGGAATGTCGATGGAATTTTCTGTTTCCTCATCTTTAGTTTGTAAGAGGCATGTGCCTGCCCCATTGCAGCACTTAAGAACTCAACTGGCTAGCCATAAGTAGAAAGCTGAAACTGGATCCCTTCCTTACACCTTATACAAAAATTAACTCAAGATGGATTGGAGACTTAAATGTCAGACCTAAAACCATCAAAATCCTAGAAGAAAACCTAGGCAATACCATTCAGGACATAGGCATGGGCAAGGACTTCATTTCTAAAACACCAAAAGCAATGGCAACAAAAGCCAAAACTGACAAATGGGATCTAATTAAACTGCAGAGCCTCTGCACAGCAAAAGAAACTACCATCAGAGTGAAAAGGCAACCTACAGAATGGTAGAAAAATTTTGCAATCTACTCATCTGACAAAGGGCTAATATCCAGAACCTATAAAGAACTCAAACAAATTTACGAGAGAAAAACAAACAACCCCATCAAAAAGTGGTCAAAGGATATGAACAGACACTTCTCAAAAGAAGACATTTATACAGCCAACAGACACATGAAAAAATGCTCATCATCACTAGCCATCAGAGAAATATAAGTCAAAACCACAATGAGATACCATCTCACACGAGTTAGAATAGCGATCATTAAAAAGTCAGGAAGCAACAGGTGCTGGAGAGGATGTGGAGAGATAGGAACACTTTTACACTGTTGGTGGGACTGTAAGCTAGTTCAACCATTGTGGAAGACAGTGTGGCGATTCCTCAAGGATCTAGAACTAGAAATACCATATGACCCAACCATCCCATTACTGGGTATATACCCAAAGGATTATAAATCATGCTGCTGTAAAGACACATGCACATGTATGTTTATTGTGGCACTATTCACTATAGCAAAGACTTGGAACCAACCCAAATGTCCATCAGTGACAGACTAGATTAAGCAAATGTGGCACATATACACCATGGAATACTATGCAGCCATAAAAAAGGATGAGTTCATGTCCTTTGTAGGGCCATGGATGAAGCTGGAAACCATCATTCTCAGCAAACTATTGCAAGAACAGAAAACCGAATACCACATGTTCTCACTCAGAGTTTGGAATTGAACAACGAGAACACTTGGATACAGGAAGGGGAACATCACACACTGGGGCCTGTTGTGGGGTGGGGGATAGCATTAGGAGATATACCTAATGTAAATGACGAGTTAATGGGTGCAGCGCACCAACATGGCACATGTATACATATGTAACAAACCTGCACGTTGTGCACATGTACTCTAGAACATAAAGTATCATAAAAAAATAAAAATAAAAAATAAAAGAACTCACCTTCATACTACTTGTCAATTCCACAAATCCTGAAATGCATTATATGATTGGACTGGACCCATAAAAATGTTGAATAACATTTCAAATCTTTGAAGTGCCAATGACAGTGCTAACTCAAGTCACTACGAGTGTTGAGCAAAGACCTTGTAAAACAGTTACTCAGAACACCCTCATCCCTGCCCTTTGACCTCATCCTTATGGCTTCTGGAATGGGGACTAACTACATCAAGTCATTCTGTAGAACAAACTTGTAAAAGAAGTGTGAATAACTTTTTTTCATATTATTAAGATATTTATAATCAGAAATATTTACCCAAATCTGAAAACCATTTGTATTTTCCAAAGATGTAATATGACTGTTCTGATATTAGGACATTAGAAGTATATGGAAATTTAAATGTGTTTTTGTATCAATTTGCTATTTAAAATAAATACATTTACATGATACAAAATTTTGAAAGCATAAAATGAAATTTTCCCTCCTGCCCCTGTTCACCTAGTATTCCTCTGTGGAGATAACCAATGTTATCAGTTTATTTCAGAGATATTTTATATAAGCAAATACTCTTGTGGGTGTGCATTTGTATGTTTTACATACTGTTATGTACCTTCCTTTTCTCACATAATATACATTAGGAATTATTCCATATTGGTACTGAAAACCTCTTCTCTTTTTTAATATAGCATTTCAACACTCCATGCTCTCTATCTCTCTTACCTGCTAAAAAAAAAAAAAACCAAAAAAACAAACAAACAAAAAAAAACAAAAAAAACAGAACTAACTACCATTATTTATTTGTTTATTGTCTCTGACCCCCAACTAGAATGTTAACTGCATGACAGTAAATAATTTCAACTGTTTTATTCACTGCACTCATTATTAACGCCAGTACAGTGCCTGGCATATAGTAATTACACAATAAATATTTGAATTTATTCAATAAATGTATATGTTATACTTGATAACTATTGATAACTTTATTGTTTTGCATGTAATTAATTAAATGTGTTAAGTCACTATTCTATTAATGGACATTAAGTAGTGTCTGGTCTTTTGTTCTTATAGACTCTGTTGAGATGTGCCTTTTGGTACATGCATCATTAATCCTAGAGCCACTTTATCCTTAGGGAAAATTTCTAAAAGTGAAATTGTAGTTTCAAAGAATGCAGAAATTTTTTTTTTTTTTTGAGATAGAGCCTTGCTCTGTTGCCCAGGCTGGAGTGCAGTGGCCTGACCTCGGCTCACCGCAACCTCCGCCTCCCGGGTTCAAGCGTTTCTCTTGCCTCAGCCTCCCTAGTAGCTGGGACTACAGGCGTATGCCACCATGCCTAGCTAATTTTTGTATTTTTAGTAGAAACAGGGGTTTTACTATGTTGACCAGGCTGGTCTCAAACCCTTGACCTCGTGATCTGCCTGCCTCGGCCTCGCAAAGTTCTGGGATTACAGGCGTCAACCACCGCATCCAGTCTGAAATTTTTAATTTGGATAGATAATGCCAAATTGTTGTCTTTGGAGGTAATACTAATTTTTACATTTACCAGCAATATATCCATGCATAAATACAATTGTCTTTATTTAAAGGAAGATATATTAAAAGTAATAGCAAAAGCTGCAATTACTTTTGCGTCAACCTAATAATATTTATTTTTGAAGATGCCAGATCATTTAAAAGAAACTTCAACCCAAATTAAACAAAATCTAACAAGCTTCAATAAAGAAAAATTTCTCCTATTGACTGAACTCTTGATGTGGCTAAATCTTATATGACATGTCTTCCTTAGAAAGAGGATTTTCCAAATATAAGCAGAGGCAAGATGAGAACGTGAATGGTAATAACACTAGCCACGCCCTGAAAGTCTAGGATCTGATAAACCAAAAGTCTTTTCAAGGGTCAAAAAGTAGGTACTGGAAAGAAATTATGCTGCATAATCAAATAGGTGAACCACTGCATGGTTGGAACCAAGAAGTGATGGATTTAAAATGGCAACAAACCAAGATCCAGGAAGACAACAGACCCAGGAGAGATGTGGCAGTTTTAGAGGGTAATCATCTCACAGACTGAGGTGGAAGGGTATAATTACTGAAAAAGGCAAGGCAGGATTCTATTATTGAGAAAATGGAATGGCAAAGTAAAGTAGAGACGTGCAAAAGTGACAGTCCAGCACATCAAATATGAATAAAAAGCAGCTTCAGCAAAATCATTTTGAATCCTGTATAAGTATTTTCTTTCTGCTTGCTGTTGGCCCTCCTACTAACTACTCATCTCTTGTTTGTTTGCTTGTTCTACCCACTCACACACTACTGGAACAGAGTTACGGTGTTCATTTCTCTCTGGATACCTGACCTGACATGGCCACAGGTTGTCTTTCTCTTGAGTCCGTTCAATCCTGATGCACACAGGCTCAGCAGTGAATCTTTGTATATTGGAGCCTAACTATGAGTACTGGATTTTTCCTGGAATATGTTCTGTTGATCCACTCTTGTCCATTGACTTTTGGCTTAAGCAGCTCAAGATCTTTTATTCTGGGAGACTCTATTTGTTACCATTTCACTCTTCGTCTCACTCTAGACCACCTCCCATATCCGCCCTCTCGCCCAAAGCTAGAGAGCAACTTTCCCTGGACATACTCAAAGATAAGTATTGATAGTCATTCAGGCTCTGGGGAAATATGACAGGTGCCCCATTATAGTGTGATCCAACATTGGCAAATACTGGTGATGATGATGATGATGATGATGATGATGATGATGATGATGTTGATAATGATGATAATAAAAGCTTGGAAACTAGGCATTGTGCTGCTTTTTACAGAGTTTCGAATTTACTTTTCATAAAGCCCCAGCAAGTTAAGTATAACATTATTCCAACTTTACAGAAAAGGAAAATGAGGTAACTTGCCCAAAGGCACATAGATAGCAATTCAGAAAGCAAACCAGGCAGTCTGTCTCCAGGGCCAACCATTTTAAACTGGGTCACAGGATCACAGCAGTAGTGTAAGAAAACTTGACTTCTTGCTGATAACTTATTTAGTGACCTAGATTTCTAAAATTAACTTAAGAAGAAACGGGATTGGTCTCAGAGGCCTGGGTGTGCTGAAACTTCAAGCAACAACTGGATTTGACTTAACTGAGCCTCCAAGTTTTTGCTGACTAGAAACAATAAGAAGGCTGCTGGTCAGTTCACCAGGAGCTTTTACAGCATGTATTGGCAAAATGGGAAAATTCTTATTTGTCTCACAGAAGATAGTGTGTCAGACGCTTGCTAGATACTCAACAATCCTACTTCCTCTTCTTAGACATGCAGAAAAGCCACGTTTCACAATCACCATTTCAGTAAGGTTGAGGCTACATGAACTGAGCTCTGGCCAACAAAATGAGAGTAAAAGTGATGTATCCGCCCTGGAGATCTGGCCTCTCAAACAACTTACGTGATCTCCATTCACGCACTCTTATGCACGTCTTCTCTCTTTCCTCTATGTAACTGGAAAAACAGAGCTCCAAGATAACTAGAAGGAACACAGTGGAAAGAGGCTGGTTCCTGAGTCTTTCTCTCAAGGAATGTTTCTCAGGAGGGGGCCTGACCTACACGGAACTGTGTCAAAAACAAAAAAATAAACTTTTTTTTTTTATCTTTCTTTTACTTTTTGCACATGTTAAACCACTTTAATTAGGATTGTTCATTATAGCAGCTAATGTTAATTTGCCGTGACTAATACAGATAGCATATAAAGTTCTTCCTTGATGCAAAAGGGCAGTATAACTCCACAAGGAAACCAGTCCCTTTCTGATTGGGTCACTTTCTGCTTGGGTTTAGGAAATAGTGGTGCTTAAAAGTTTAAAACCCAAGTCAACCAGATAATCTGCTCTCTGTTTTACTCCCCCCAGACCGATTTCCCAGGAACTGGACCCTATTCCTACTCTTCACTGCCCTATTTCTCAATAGAATTATGAAATGTACCAAATTCCAAATATTATATGATCCAACATCTCAGTGCATGCAAAGTTATGGCATAATTTGATCTTGGATCAAAACCCCCTTTCCTTTCTATATGTTAGTTCTATGGATCATTGCTTTATAATCAGGCTTGCATACCCAATCAATCCAGTATATTTGATACAGAAGAGTTGAGTAAGGACATTGGTGGACAAGAACTTCATACCTCATTGTATTATATGTGTTAACAATAAAACTTTCAAGGACAAGTGGCTAGGCCAGAATGTCGTATGACTAGAGACAAACTATGGGTCTAGGACCAGGGGCCAAGGACACTTCTTATCTTGTTTCCATGGAATTACCTTTGCAAATAATATGCTTCTAGAAGTTCAGAAATTATATGGGATGAACAAAGAGGAATAAAGAGATAAAACACCTACCCAGCCTGATGGAGCAAATCTACCCCGAGGTCTTTAGAGTATTACAAGTGTCACACCTGGATTTTACTTACCTCTGAAGGTAAAGAGTATTAATGAGGGATACAGGAGGGGGAGGAGGAGGAGGAGGAGGAGGAGGAGGAGGAGGAGGAGGAGGAGAGAGACTTATGAAGTGCCCTGGAAAATATTTCCTGTTATTGTTCTTTGATATATTTTTAACATAATTTAATCACAATAAAAAAACTATTTTTCTATTTTTTTTAGTCACAGATGATAAAAGGTTATCTATGTCTAAATTTAGGAATGAATGCAAGTAAATTGTGTGATGTAAGTTCTTTCCCAGGTCAAGAAATGGCTACAAGTGGAATAACATCTTTTATATTCCTTATGAGTGCATTTTCTTATTCCAATATTAGAACCAACAACAGGGTCAACCGAGTCTTACAGGGAAATACTTTAGTGGTCAGGAGATATATTGTCTATGCTAAATTGTATTAAGAAAGAGAACACTTGAAGGCAGAAGGGATATAATAAATTGGAACGTTAAAAAGCAATGAAGTCGAGGTTTAAAGAAGCAGTGCAAAAATTAAACTCTTTAATTAGCAATCACACCTTAAGTTGGAACATTTATATCAGAGATCCAGAAATGTTGACCTGACATTTGCTTTATTCTTAGTGACATGTTAAAAGATGTCCTTGAAAGAGCACATTTCAAATATCACAAGTACAGATGTGATCAGCAAATTTGAGGTTTTATTGACTTATTATTGGCATCTTATTTGCTATCTCAGTTTTAGTTGCCAAGAGGCAGAGTGGCTTATGCTTTATGACTCAACATTAGTTCCATATATTGGGCATACAGAATTGTCTTCTAAACCATTCTATGAATATACTGCAATATATTTATCCATCATACTGATGATGGGCATTTAAATTATTTTAAGACACTCACTATTATAGATAATCTCACAAAGGGCATTGTTGTGTGTATTTCCCTGTGCACATGAGCAAGTTTCTTAAGAATATATACTTAGAAGTGTTATTGATGGGCTGTAGGTATGGACATTTGCAACAAATTTAATTAAAATTTGTTTTCAACATGGTTGTACCAATTTGTTTATTCATATATTCACCAACATCTCAGCATAGTCTAACTTTGTAATGTTTGCCAATAGTATCATATTTTCATTGCTTTGATTACTGTTGAGGTTAAATTGAGAGTCATTACATATATTTATTGGACATTTGGATTTTATCTTGAAGAATCTATTTATATCTTCTGTCATTTTTTGTGATCAGATTATCAATTCATAGAAGTGATTTTCTTTGTAGGAATTTGTAGGAGTTCTTTAAAGATTTGGAGGAATTCTAATCCTTTCCTAGTGTCAACCTAAATAACAAACAGACAGAGATGTCCCCTAAAAGAAAATGATATTAATTTGTGATTGAGCACTGCAATGGGAATTCAATGGACATATTCAGAGAGGTAAAGGGTTTTTAAAGGAAAAATGAGGAAGAGCACATAGGTTGTTTTGAGATAATTATTTTTGGCTACAAGGATCAATAACAAGGATGTTGTCAGTCCAAGTTTGGATAGGAAGTTGCTGGGCAGATGTCCTCACAGAGTATTATTTTGTGTAAGGTTGCAGTGGTTTTTGTGCAAAATCATGGTTTTTGCAGTCTTTTATAATAGCTCTTGTTATCAGGCAACATGAGTGAGCACCCTTCTTCATGGACTTCCCCAGCTCCATTTGTCAGTTTGACACAAATGATTCTGTTTTGTTTCTGACAAGTTTCACACTCATTACATGCATTGCATGTGTCTTCTCCCACTCTGTGGATTTTACTTTGTTTAAGAAGACATCTGCTCTATAGGTGTTTATCATTTTGACATGGTTAATGTTCTTAATCTTTAATTCTGGAATTTGCACTTTTGTGTCTTAATTAAGCTCTTTCTTTTTTTCTTTTCTCCAGGGTGGTAGATTAGAGGCTTTTAGCATGCTTCGGCACCTGGAAATAGCATAAAGATTAACTCCATGAGCTTTAATTTAAGAAGAAAAACAGGAATCCACTAGAATCATGAAGGATGTCCCAAATCCCAGGGAGGAGAACACGGGCGAAAAGAGCCAGTGATGGTGTCCAGCTGATAAAAAGTCCTTTATATGATAGGCAGAGAGCCTCTCTGTGTGATTCACTTTTCCACTGGGAATCTGAGCAACCTAGGCCAAGGGAGAATACTTTGTTTCTCTCAAGACCTAGAGCTAAATTGGGAAGATGCTTGGAAATGCTCAGAGGGAGAAACACCAGGAAAACCTGCAGTCTCTTTTCTAGATCCTGGACCACGAGCCGAGTGACATTTTTAATCTAACTGTATACAAAGTCAGTCATCTCTTGGCAACCTGGCAGCATACCATGCAGGCAGTTTAATCTCAAGCCAGAGATTGCAGTGCTCGCTCTGGAGTGGAGTAGAGGCCTTGACAGCCAGATTTATGGAAAGTGCCTCAGCAGTGTGTGCTGGAATTGTGCTCCTCCCTGTTGCGGTTTCTCCTGGACTATAAGACTTGTACCCAGGGCCAGCTTTTCAACCTGGAACTGGTCTGAATGTGTTGCTGGGTGCTTCAGCCTGCTCCCTGAGATTGTGATGCAGCAGGGACCTCTCTGCTCTACCCACAGGTAGAAGTCCAGGTATTTGGAGGAGCTTGTTTGAACCAGCAGCCTGAACAGCCCCACCCTTCTGTGCAGAGATTGTGGTGCTCAGAGCCCTCTCTGCTCCGCATCCAGGCAAGTCTCCAGGCATTTGAGATACCCAGTCACCTAGATCACCACTGTGAGCTGCATCATCCTTTTTGTGCATAGACTGTGATTCAGTAAGGCCTTCTCTGCTCCATGCCTAGGAAGGTCTCCAGGCATTCAAAGCATCTGCTTGCACAGACTGGCATTTTAAGCCACGCCACCACCACTTTTCAAAGATCCAAGTGCAAGAGGGCCCTCTCCACTCCATGTCCAAACAGATCTCCAGGCACTTGGAGCACCCACTTGCCTGACTCAGAAGCCTGTCACTCCATGCCTCCTGTATAAAGATCCTGGTGCAAGGGAGGTCCTCTTTGGTTTATGGCCAGGTGGAGTTTCAGACATTTGGGACACCCACTCAGCCAGATTCACGGTCTGCGCTATCCCTCCCTTCCAATACAGAGATTGTGGCGCATCAGGGCCTTCTCCACTCCATGACCAGGTCGATCTCTAGGTGTTTCAAGCACCACTCACCTAGAACGGCCTCAGTTGACCCATTTTTCCTGTGCATGGATCATGATGCAGTAGGACCCTCTCCTCTCCATGCCCAGGCAGCTCTCCAGGTATTTGGAGCACCTGCTTGCTTGAATTAGCTGCTGGGCCTGCTGCACCCTTCCTATGCAGAGATCCTGGTACATAGGGGTTCTCTCTGTTACAAGCCCAGGCAGATCACCAGGCAGTCAGAAGACCCATTGAAGTGGTTTGGCTCTGTGTCCCCACCCAAATCTCACCTTAAATTGTAATAATCCCCACATGTCAAGGGTGAGAGCAGGTGGAAATAATTGAATCATGGGGGCAGTTTCCCCTATACTGTTCTCTTGATAGTAAGTGAATTCTTAAGAGATCTGATGGATTTTTCTAGAGGGCTTCCCCCTTTGCTTGGCTCTCATACCAGCATGATTGTAAGTTTCCTGAGGCCTTCTCAGCCATGCAGAACTGTGAGTCAATTAAACCTCTTTCCTTTATAAACTACTCAGGATTGGGCAGTACTTTAAAGCAGTGTGAGAATGAACTAATACACCTATTCTCCTAAATTAAGAGCCTGAGCTACTCCACCCTCCCTCTGTAGAGATAGGAGTACAGTGGGGTCATCTACATTCCATGCCTAGGCAGATATCCAGGTATTTGGAGCACCTACTCTCCTGAATTAGGAGTTTCAGTAGGTCACCCCCACATCCTCACCATGCAGAGAACTTGGGGCTGAGGAAGTTTTCCAGGTTCATGCCTAGGTGTTCTTCTGGGCACTTGGTGACCACCCACTGGATTCTCCTTCTGTGCTAGTGTTTGTGTCTGACACCAGGAGACCTATAGGCATCTCTGCCCAATCTTGCCTTACCCATCTTGCCCCCCACCACCTCAGGGCTGAGCAGAGAGCTCAGACCACTGTCACTCCATGGATCACCCCATTGCCTGAGGAAATAGAGAGCTTTTCTTAGTAAACAAGGACAAAGTATGTACCCAGCCACATTGCCCACAGTAGGCTCTTACTTTTAAGCACCTTCTATTGGCCTGCAGACTGAACCACACAGCCTAGTGTAAAACCTGCTGGCAGAAGTGCCTAGGGAAGCAAATTCCAGAGACCTACCCAACATTCTCTATAGTTATGCCCCGAGGGATGAGGTGAAAGGGAAATTTAAAATAATAAAAATATAGAGAAAGAAAGAAAAATAAAAAATTCTAACCACATAAAAATAGTTATAAAAATTAGTAGTGTGGCCAGGTGCAGTGGCTCACACCTGTAATCCCAGCATTTTGGAGGCCGAGTGGGTGTATCCCTGGCCTCCCAGTGAGAGTTTGAGATCAGCCTGGCTAACATGGTGAAACCCTGTCTCTACTAAAAATACAAAATTAGCTGGGTGTTATGGCAGGTGCCTGTAATCCTAGCTACTCAGGAGGCTGAGGTAGGAGAATCACTTGAACCCCGGAGGTGGAGGTGGCAGTGAGCTGGGATCATGTGACTGCACTCCAGTCTGAGCAACAGAGTGAGAATCAATTTCCAAAACAAACAGACAAACAAAAATTAGTAGTGCAAATAACCCCAGATGAGAAGGAATCAATGCAAGAATTCTGCAACCATGAAAAATCTGAAAGTTGTGATACCATCAAAATATCACACTATCTCTCCAGCAATGGTCCCTAACCAAAATGAAGACTCACAAATGACAAATAACCAATTAAAAGCACAGATTGCAAAGAAGCTCAATGAGATCCATGATACGGTGTAAAATCAACACAAAGAAACTTCTAAAGCAATCCAGGTAATGAAGGAAGAGATATACACCTTTAATAAATCAATTAATTCTTCTGGAATTGTAAGGCTTGAGGAATTTCAAAATACAATTGAAAGCAGTATCAATAGACTGGACCAAGCAGAAGAAATAACTTCAGACCTTGAAATCCTGTCTTTTGAAGTAAGTCAGCCAGACAAAAATAGATAAAAAATAATTTTTAAGAATAAACAAAGATTTTGAGAAATATGGATTATATAGTGACCAAATCTATGAATTATTGGCATTCCTGAGAGAAAAGAAGAAAAAGTAAACAATCTGGAAAGCAAACTTGAGGAAATAATTCAAGACAAAATTTTCTAATCTTGCTAGAGAGGTAGACATTCAGATACAAGAAATCTAGAGAACATCTGTGAGATACTATACAAAATGAATATCACCAAGTCATGTAGTCACCAGATCATCCAAGGTCAAAGCTAAAAAAAATTTTGTAAGGCAGCTAGAGAAAAAGATCACCCCAAGGTACCCAGGGAACCATATTAGGCAAAAGAAAACTTCTTCTCACAGGCCAGAAGAGATTAGGTGCCAATTTTCAGCAATGTTTTAAAAAAAAAAAAGAAATTACAACCACAAATTTCATATTCCACCAAACAGCTTCATAAGTGAAGGAGAAAAAAATATTTTCCAGGTAAGCAAGCACTAAGGGAATTAGTTACCACTAGACCAGCCTTATAAGAAATCTTTAAAGGAATTTTTAAAATGGAATCAAAAGAGCAATACATGCTACCATGAAAACACAGATAAATACATATCCCACAGACACTATAAGGCAACCACACAATAGAAACTACAAAGCAACAAGCTAAAAACCTCATAATAGAATCAAAACCTCACATATCAATATTAACCATGAATGTAAATGGTCTAAATACCTCCACATAGAAGGCCCAGAGTGGCAAGTTGGGTAAAGAACAAGACTCATCTGTCTGCTGTCTTCAAAAGATCCATTTCACACTCAACAATACCCACAGGCTCAAAATAAGGGGTGGAGAAACATCTATCACAGAAATGGAGAACAAAAAAGAGCATGACTGGTTATTCTTATATAAAATAAAGCAGACTTTAAACCAACAACAGAAAAAAAGTACAAAGAAGGACATTACATGATGATAAAGAGTTCAATTTAACAAGAAGACTTTACTATTCTAAATATATATACACCCAACACTAGTGCACCCAGATTCACAAAATAAGAACTTCTAGACCTCCAAAAAGACTTAACCAGCCACACAATGATATGAGGGATTTGAATACCCTAATGACAGTGGTACAAAGATCAATGAAGCAGAAAACAAAGAAATTCTAGACTTAAATTTAAAACCTGACCAATTGGACCTAAATAGCCATTTACAGCATACTCACCCCATCAACCACAGAATACACATTATTTACACCTGCACATGAATTATACTACAAGATTGACTACATTCTCAACCATAAAGGAAGTATCAATAAATTTAATTTATAAAAATCAAAAGTATACCAACCATACTCTTGGACCATAGTGAAATGAAAAGGAAATTAATAACAAAAACATCTCTCTAAACTACACAATTACATGGAAATTAAACAACTTGCTACTGAATGACTTTTGGTTAACCAAAAACATCAAGGCAAAAATCAAAATATTCTTTAAAATAAATGAAAATAGAGACAAAAACATGGCAAAAAGTTTATAGTGCTAAATTCCTACCTCACAGAGTTAAAAAAAAAAAAACCCTCAAATTAACAATCTAACATCGCACCTAGAGGAACTAGAGAAAAAAAAAGAAAGAAAGAAAAGCTTACCCCAAAGCAAGAAGAAAAGAAAGAACTAAAATCAGAGCAGAACTGAAAGAAATTAGTCCCTAAAATCTATACAAAGAATCAAAAAACTCCAAAGTTGTTTGTTTAAAAGACAAAGAAGATTCATTAACAAAGAAAAAAAGAGAAGATCCAAATAAGTACAACTTGAAATGACAAAGGTGACATCACAACCAATCTTACAGAAATGCTAAAGATCCTCAGAGACTACTATGAACACCTCTATGCACACAAACTAGAAAATCTAAAGGAAATGGATAAATTCTTGGAAACACACAACCTCCCAAGATTGAATCAGGAAGCAATTAAAACCCTGAACTGACCAATATGGAGTTTTAAAATACAATCAAGAATAAACTACCAAACAAAAAGAGTCTTGGACCAGATGGATTCACAGTCGAACTCTATTGGACGTACAAAGAGGAGCTGGTACCAAGTCTACTCTCATTATTCCAAAGAAACAAGAAGGAGGGACTCCTCCCTAATCTACTCTATGAAGCAAGCATTAAAACAAACAAAAATCTGGCAGAGACACAACAAAAAAGGAAACCTGCAGGCCATACCCTTGATGAACATAGATGCAAAACCCTCAACAAATTACTGGCAAATCAAATCCAGCAGCACATGATCAAGTAGGCTTTATTCCTAGGATGCAAGTTTGGTTCTACATATGCAAATCAATAAATGTGATTCACCACACAAACAAAATTATAAACAAAAACTACATGAACATCTCAATAGACCCATAAAAAGATTCCAGTAAAATCCAACATACCTTCATGCTAAAAACTATCAAGAAACTAAGCATTGAAGGAAGTACCTCACAATAAGAACCATCTATGAAAAACGCACAAAGTACATAATATTGAATGGATAAAAGCTGGAAGCATTCCCCTTGAGAACTGAAACAAGAAGGCATTTTCATTCACCACTCATATTCAATACAGTGTTTGAAGTGCTAGTCAGAGCAATTAGACAAGGGAAAGAAATAGAAGGCATCCAAGGAGGAAGAGAAGTCAAATTATGTCTCATCAGTGACACTGTAATTCTATGTCTAGAACCCTAAAGATTCTGCCAAAAATCTTCTAGAACTGAGAACTTCAATAAGGTGTCAGGATACAAAATCATTGCATAAAAATTAGTAGCATTTCTATACATCAATATCATTCAAGCTGAGGGTCAAATCAATAATGCAATCTTACATACAATAACCACACAGCAAAACAAAATATCTAGGTATCTATCTAACCAAAGAGGTAAAAGATCCCTACGAGGAGAACAATAAAACACTGCTGAATGAAGTCATAGATGAAACAAATAAATGGAAAAACATTTCCTGCTCATGGATTGGAAGAATCAGTATCATTATAATGTCATACTGCTCAAAACAATCTACAGATTCAATGTTATTCCTATAAAACTACCAATGTCTTTTTACACAGAATTAGAAAAAAAACTATTCTAAAATTTATATAGAACCAAACATCAGCCTAAATAGCAAAAGCAATCCTAACCTAAAAGAACAAAACAAAATTTATTGCCTGTGTTTTATTACATGAAAAAATTATTTCCAGGACAATTTCAGAAATCTTTTCTTTTACATGTTCTTCTATGGTTTTTGTAGTTACAGGTCTGATGCTTAAGCATTTAATCCATTTTGAGTTGATTTTTTTTTTTTTTTTTTGAGATAGGATCCTGCTCTATTGCCCAGGCTGGAGTTCAGCAGCATGATCATAGCTCACTGAAGCCTTGAATTTCTAGGCTCAAGTGATCCTCCTACCTCAGCCTTCTGAGTAGCTGGGACTACATGTATGTGCTACCACACCCAGGTGATTTTTCAAATTTTTATTTTTAGAGACAAGGTCTTGCTGTGTTGCCCAGTCTGGTCTTTATCTCCTATTCTCAAGAGATCCTCCTGCCTCAGCCCACAAAAGTGCTTGAATTACAAGCATCCGCCACCACACCTGGGCAGATTGTTGTAAACGGTGTAAAACAAATAACAATTTCATTCTTTTACATGTGGATATACACATTTTCCAACACTATTTATCAAATAGTCTATCCTTTCTCCATTGTGTATTCTTGGCACCTTTGTCAAGAGTCAATTAACTGCAATGTGTAGATTTACTTCTGGGCTCTCTGCTGTTCTATTGGTCCATATGTCTGTTTTCATGCCAGCACCATGCTATTTGGATTACTATAGCTTTGTGGTATATTTTGAAATTTACTATAGGTAGTGTGATGCTTTAAGCTTTGTTCTTTTTGCTCAAGATTGCTTTGACTATTCAAGGTTTTTGTGATTCTATATTAATTTTACAACTGCCATTGGAATTTTGATAGGGATTGAACTGAATCTATAAATCACTTTATATAATAGAGGCATTTAAAAATATTAATTCTTCCAATCTATTCACATGGTATATTTTTCCACTTATTTGCGTCTTTAATTTCTTTCATCAGTGTTGTATAGTTTTCAGCATACAGATCTTTCATCTTGGTTAAATTTATTTCTAAGTGTGTTTTGATTCTATTGTAAATGGGATTTTTGAAAACTTATTTTTTTAGATAATTCATTGTTAGTGTAGTATATGGAAGTGCTACTGATTTTTGTATGTTGATTTTGCACCCTGCAGCTTTACTGGATTGGTTTATTAGTTCCAGCAGGTTTTTTTGTGGAGTCTTTAGGGTTTTCTATATGTAATATGTCATCTCCAAAGAGACAATTTTACCCCTTCCTTTTGGATTTGGATGCCTTTTATTCCTTCCCTCCCTCCCTCCCTTCTTTCTTTCCCTTCCTTCCTTCCTTCCTTCCTTCCTTCCTTCCTTCCTTCCTTCCTTCCTTCCTTCCTTCCTTCCTTCCTTCCTTCCTTCCTTCCTTCCTTCTTTCCATCCTCCCTCCCTCCCTCCTACCATCCCTGCTTCCCTCCCTTCCTTACTTCTTTCTTTTCTTCCCTTTCACCCTTCCTTTCTCTCTCGCTCTCTCCTCTGCCTAATTGCTCTAGCTAAAATTTCCATTGCTATGTTGAAATAAATGGTGAGACTAGCCATCCTTATCTTATTCCTTACCTTAAGAGAAAAAGGTTTCAGCTATTCACCATTGAGTATGATGATGGTGGTAGGCTTATCATATATAACCTTTGTTATGTTGATATACATTCCTTCTATACCCAATTTGTTGTGAAGTTGTTTTTATCATAAAAGGGTGGTGAATTTTGTCAATTTTTTTCCTCTAGCAATGGAGATGATTATATACAAAAACAGACAAATGAGATTGCATCAAACTAAAAAGCTTCTGCACACAAATGGAAGAAATCAACAAAAGAAAAAGGCCACCTCTGGAATGGGAGACAATAGTTACAAGCCATCTATTTAAGTGGTTAATATCCAAAATATATAAGAAACTTAAACATAGATTAAAATTATCATGAGATACCACCTCACATCTGCTAGAATGGCTATTAAAAAATGACAAAAAGTGTTGGCAAGAATGTGGAGAAGAGGGAACCCTTGTACACTTTTTGTGAGAATGGAAGTTAGTATTATCCTATGGACAACACTATGAGTGTTCTTCAAAAAATTAAAAATAGGACTACCATGTGGCCAAACAATTTTACCACTGGGCACATTCCCAAAGGAACTGAAATCCATGTCTCAAAGATATATGTGCACTCCCATGCTTATTGCAGCATTAGTCACTATGACCAAGATATGGAATCAACCTAAGTTCCCATCAGTGTATGAATGGATACAGAAAATATGGTATAAATATGTGATGAAATACTAGTCAGCCATAAAGAAGGTGAAAATCCTTCCATTTGCAACAACCTGGATATACCTAGAGAACATTATTTTAAGTGAAATAAGTCAGACACAGAAAGATGAGTACCACATTATCTGACTTCTATGTGGAATCTAAACAAAACTGAACTCAGAAGCAGAGAGTAGAATGCTGGTTGCCAGGGAAGTTGGGGAAAGGATGAGATGTTAGTCAAAGGGCATGAAGTTTCAGTTATACACAGAATGAATAAGTTCTGAAATTTTATTGTACAGTATGGTGACTATAGTTAATAATGTATTGTATACTTGAAAATTTCTAATACAGTAGGTCTTAAATGTTCTTACCACATACACAAACACACAAATGCTAAGTTAAGAGAGGTGCTGGGTATTTTAGTTAGCTTGATTTAATCATTTCACAACATACACATCAAAACATCATGTTGTATGCTATAAATGCTTGCTATTTCTATTTGTCAATTATACCTTAATTTAAAAATGAAAAAACAGTCTTGCAACTTCTTAAATATAGTTTGCAGACTTTTACTACACAGAAAGTCCTCAGTTGTCAAGAGATATGTTTGAAGTGGGTGTGGACTAATTCAAGTCAAGAAAGTTATTCCCTAAAATTATATATAATATATGGGAAAGGGATACCTTCTCTTCTGAGATTGATGGAAAATAATAATTTATTATTAATAGATGCTTAATATTAACACATTAATATCAAATATCACATCTACTGCTATTTGGAGTAGTAAAAGATTTGTTGGAGGTTGTATGGTTAGTTGGACATAGAGATGAATAACACCATCATCAAGAATAACCGAATATTTAAAAAATTGAATGATAAAATTCCTTTGAAAACTGGCCTGAAGAGGAAATAAGTTTTACTTTAGAACAATTGGATATAAAATCAAGTTTATAAAAGGGCACAAATTATATAGAACAATCAGATGTAAAGTTTATTTAGAATGTTTCTAAAATTTCATCATTAAATATGTTTGCAATAGATATCTGACAAATCTTGTTTCACAATTTATGAAATGTTCTTTCCCTATCTGTTTCATAAGCATTCTTTTTCTTTTTATTAGAAGTGACTTTTGCAGAAAGCTTTCCCAAAATATTTGATATTTTTATATTGTTTATCTTTTTTAATTTGTTGGTCTGGTTTAATGTGTCAATGAATATTCTGATATAGAATGATCTATGCATTTGTGAAGTAGTTAATAATTGATAATGGTATATTCATTTTCTTATATATTTTTGAATTTTTGTAGTAATATTTTAAGATTTTACATCTATGTTTATATGTAAGATTTATTTATAATATTTTGTTCTATTTGTATGGCCTCACATCGAAATTATTCTAGCCTTGTAAAATAAAGCTTTACTGATTTCTCTGTTCTTAAAGACTCTGAAAGAGCTATAAAAAATAGGGTTATATACAAGTTTGGTAAAAATTGCCTCTAAAATATATATATATTTTATATATAAAATTATTATTACATATAACAATACATAATTATATATTTATATATAAAATTATTATTATATATGAAACATAATTATATATAATTTATATATATAATATAATTAATATATAATTTTATATTTTATGTTTTTTATATATTTTATGTAATTATATATTTTATATATATTTTATATTTTATATATTTATATATTATATAAAATATATAATATATTAATATATAACTATATAAAATATATATACATATATAATATATATGTACATTTATACAAATATATATAATATATTATACATTTTTTATATATATACACCATTTCATGGGTATATATATATTTTTATATATATATATATATACCCATGAAATATATATATATATATATATATATACACCCATGAAATGGTACCACATTTTCTTTATCCACTTGTTGGCTGGTGGGCATTTAGGCTGGTTTCATATTTTTGCAATTGTCAATTGTGCTGCTATCAACATGCACGTGCAAGTGTCTTTTTCACATAATAACTTCTTTTCCTCTGGGTAGATACCCAGTAATGGAATTGCCGGATCAAATGGTAGTTCTACTTTTAGTTCTTTAAGGAATCTCCACACTGTTTTCCTAGTGGTTGTACTAGTTTACATTCCCGCTAGCAGTGTAAAAGTGTACTCTTTTCACCACATTCATGCCAACATCTATTTTATTCTTATTTTTTATTTATGGCCATTCTTGCAGGAGTAAGGTGGTATCTCATTGTGTTTTTAATTTGCATTTCCCTGATAATTAATAATGTTGAGCATTTTTTCATATGTTTGTTGGCCACTTGTATATCTTTTTTTGGGAATTACCTATTGATGTCCTTAGCACACTTTTTGATAGAGTTGTTTTTTCTTGCTGATTTGAGTTTTTTGTAGATTCTGGATATTAGTCCATTGTCACATGTTTGAAGATTTTCTCCCACTCTGTGGGTTGTCTGTTTACTATGCTGATTATTTCTTCTGCTATGCAGAAACTTTTAAATTTAATTAAGTTTCAACTATTTTTTTTGTTTTTGTTGCATTTGCTTTTGGGTTCTTGGTCATGAACTCTTTGCCTAAGCCAATGTCAAAAAGAGTTTACCAATGTTATTTTCTATAATTTTTATGGTTTCAGGTCTTAGGTTTAAGTCTTTGATTCATCTTGAATTCATTTTAGTGTAAGGTGAGAGATGAGGATCCAGTCTCATTCTTCTACATGTGGCTTGTCAATTATCCTAGCACCATTTGTTGAATAGGGTGTCTTTTCCCCACTTTGTTTTTGTTTGCTTTCTCAAAGATCAGTTGGCTGTAAGTATCTGGCTTTATTTCTGACTTCTCTATTCTGTTCCATTTGTCTATATGCCTGTGTTTATATCAGTACCATGCTGTTTTGGTGACTATGGCCTTGTAGTATAGTTTGAAGTCGGGTAATGTGATTCCTCCAGATTTGTTCTTTTTTCTTAGTCGTCCTTTGGCTATGTGGACTCTTTTTTGGTTGCATATGAATTTTAGGATTGTTTTCTCTAGTTCTGTGAAGAATGATGATGGTATTTTGATGGGAATTGCATTGAATCTGTAGATTGTTTTTGGCAGTATGGTCATTTTCACAATATTGATTCTACCCATTTATGAGCATGGGATGTGTTTCCATTTGTTTCTGTTGTTGATGACTTCTTTCAGGAGTGTTTTGTAGCTTTCCTTGTAGAGATCTGTCACCTCCTTGGTTAGATAAATTCCTAAGTATTTCATTTATTTATTTTCATTTGCAGCTGATGCAAGAGGGACTGAGTTTTTTATTTGATTCTCATCTTGGTCATTGCTGGTGTATAGCAGTGCTATTGACTTTGTGTACATTTATTTTGTATCCTGAAATGTTACTGAATTTATTTATCAGATCTAGGAGCTTTATGGAAGAGTCTTCAGGGTTTTCTAGGTGTGCAATTATATCATTGGCAAAAAGCGACAGTTTGACTTCATCTTTACTGATTTGGATATGCTTTATTTATTCCTCTTGTCTGATTGTTCTGTCTAGGATTTCCAGTACAATGGTTAATAGAAGTGATGAAAGTGGGCATTATTGTCTTGCTCCAGTTCTCAGGGGAAATGCCTTCAACTTTTCCCCATTCAGTATAATGTTGGCTATGGGTTTGTCATAGATGGCTTTTATTACCTTGAGGTGTGTCCTTTCCATGCCAATTTTGCTGAGGACTATAATCATAAAGAGATGCTGGATTTTGTCAAATACCTTTTCTGTGTCTATTGAGATAATCATGTGATAATCTATTGAGATAATCATGAGATAATCATGAGATAATTTTTGTTCCTAATTCTTTTTACATGATATATCATATTTGTTACTTGCATATATTAAACCATCCCTGCATCCCTAGTATGAAACCCACTATATCATTGTGTATCATCTTTTTGATATGCTGTTAGACTCAGCGAGTATTTCATTGAGGATTTTTGCATCTATGTTCATCAGGGATATTGGTCTGTAGTTTTCCTTTTTTTGTTATATCCTTTCCTGGCTTTGGTATTAGGGTAATAATAGCTTCATATAATGATTTACGGATGATTCCCTCTTTGTCTTTGGAAATAGCTTCAGTAAGATTTGTACCAATTCTTTGAATGTATGATAGAATTCAGCTATGAATCCATCTGATCCTAGACTTTTTTTGTTAGCAATTTTTAAGTTACTGTTTCATTTTCACTACTTGTTATTGATCTGTTCAGAGTTTCTATTTTTTCTTGGTTTAATCTAGGAGAGTTGTATATTTCCAGGAATTTATCCATCTCCTCTAGATTTTCTGGTTTATGTGCATAAAGGTGTTCATAGTAGTCTTAAACGATTTTTGTATTTCTGTGGTATTTCTTGTAATATCTCCCATTTTGTTTCTAATGCAGCTTATTTGGATCATCTCCCTTCTTTTCCTGGCTAATCTCAATTTTGTTTATCTTTTCAAAGAATCAGTTTTTGTTTTATTTCTCTTTTGTGGGGTCTTTTTTTGTTTCAATTTCATTTAGTTCTGCTGTGATCTTGGTTATTTCTTTTCTTCTGCTGGGGTTGGGTTTGGTTCATTGTTGTTTCTCTAGTTCATTGAGATGTGATGTTAGCTTGTTTATTTGTTCACTTTCAAACTTTTTGATGTAGGCTTAATGCTATGAACTTTCCCCTTAGCACCACTTTTGCTGTATCTTAGAGGTTTTGATAAATTGTGTCACTAATATCATTCAGTTCAAAGAATTTTTAAATTTTATCTTGATTTATTTTTGACCCAAAGATCATTTAAGAACAGAATATTTAAATCCCATGTATTTGTATAGTTTTGACAGTTCTTTTTAGACATAATTCTCAGTTATATTCCACTGTGGTCTGAGAGGATACTTGATACAATTTTGTTTTTCTGAAGTTTATCAAGACTTTTTTTTTCAGCTGAAGAAATTTACTTTTTTTTTTGTCTAGGTGCATAGATAACATGATTATAGACAAGTTTCAATACACAGGAAAACTCTTCTGTCCACCTCTATGCTAAATAAATCATCACAATAATTTTGACAAATTTAAAAATAATACACAGCTTTCTTGGACTGAACATATTGTTGTGCACGAATATATTGGTACTGTTATATTACAGCTACTTACAATTTTTTTAAGAACAGCATTGGAGAAAAATAAGCTATTTAAATATTGACTTTATATATAGAAAGTGCAATGCTGTTAATTGTTATATAACATGCTTCATAATTTCTTTCCTTTATCAATTTTAAATCAAGATAACTTGGACTCAAACTATCATATTTTTTCTGAAAATAGTACAGTACACACATGACAGCAGTGACTTGGTGAGATGATGCCTTTTGCTGCAGTTATGAAAGCAAACTTTACTATGTCAGGAACTGATTGCCAATAGATTAGTAATTTTCAATATCACTCATACCTGGGGGTTCAGGACAAGAGAAAATGGCCTCTGACTAAGGCAAGGCCAAGAAAGGATATCTGCTTCTTGGTTATCTGGGTATGTAAACAGTAATAATTGGAGCTGACTGCATTTCCTTCCAGTCAGCTCTGAAGTGAAAATTATACATTATGTGTATGTCTAGCTACCTGAGCCACACGGCCTTTCCGGGTTTCTTTTGTGCTTTCCAAAGACAACAATTTTCACTGTTACTCAAAATTCTGTGCAAAATGCAACTGATTAAAACTGGATATTGCTGAAGCCTACCACCTGTTTCATAATGTCCACAGGCAGCCCCAAACCATCTCAGTCAACATCACACCCAAACATTCAGCTTTTCTCAGACCAAATTAAAAGTTTAAAGAGAGAAAAAAAAAAGACCAAACAAACACTAAAGATACTTTAAAAATATCTAAAACAATACAATAAATTTAAAATAATCTCAAACTAGACGTTCCCACTGAAAATTATTTGTGGTCCCTGAATTTGATTTTCTACGCAAAGGCATTGATTTTCAAGGAAGAGTGATAAAAATATGGTTTGGCATTCTCAGAAACTCCAAAAAGTTTCCTCTTCTGCTGTGACTTTCACTTAAATGAAAATCTTACACTGAAAATGAACTGAAACTTGGAAATTCACATGAGATTTCTCCCTCTCCTTTGTTATCTCTTACATGACTTTTTTTTTTTTTTCTCAGTTTAAACAATGACAGGATCTGTCTGAATGTCAAGCTGAGGTATTTTGAAAGCAGGAAGAGAAGCCTGTTTACAGCACCCACCTCCATAGCATGTGAAATGCACTGAACACTTTAGCTATATGAGAACCCTGCAGGTTCATTACATTGCAATTAGGCTAGGCCACAAAACAAGAAGACAAACATGAGTTGTTTTTAAGAGTTTAATAGAAATTTGACAGCTTTAACTTTCTATTCTACATTTCCACAATTTCTTCACATGGCATCTCATACAAGGTGAAAATTATTAAATAAACATGCATTAGTTTTTAGAAATGCATATGAATTCATGAAAAAATACATCAACTGAGAATGTCTTTTCCATCAGTAACATGGATCCAGACATAAGCAATATGCTAAAGATGGCTTTGTAATTGTATGAAACCTCTCCCCCTCCAACCAAAGGGAAATGATTTATTTTAATAAGTAGATGAAATATTACTAAATTTTTAATCAAGAGCTTGTGGTTAAATTTTTATATTGTAAACAGTTGCATTTGATGCTTAAAATGGCATTCATGATGAGAATGTAAAGGAAAATCATTTTGTAAGCAATGGGAATCTTAATAGTTTAGTTGTTTAAGTTTGCTGTTTCGTGGAATCAGAAAATTTACCAAGATGTTTTTCGTGACCTATCATATGTCTTCTCTTGGAGAATGTTCCAGTTGCTGATGAAAATAATGTATATTCTACAGTTGTTGGGTAGAATGTTCTGTAAGTATCTGTTAAGTCCATTTGTCCTAGGGTACAGTTTAAGTCCATGGTTTCTTTGTTGATTTTCTGCCTTGATGATCTGTCTAATGCTTTCAGCGGAGTATTGAAGTACCAACTATTATTGTGTTGTTGTCTATCTCATTTCTTAAGTCTAGTAGTAATTGTTTTATAAATGTGGGAGCTCCAGTGTTCGGTGCATATGTATTTAGGATTGTGATATTTTCCTGTTGGACTAATCCTTTTATCATTATACAGTGTTCCTCTTTGTCTTTTTTTTTTCTGTTGCTGCTTTAAATTCTGTTTTGTCTGATACAACAATAGCTATTCCTGCTCATTTTTGATTTCCATTTGCATGGAATATCTTTTTCCACCCCTTTACCTTAAATTTATGGGAGTCATTATGTGTTAGGTGAGTGTTTTGAAAACAGCAGATAATTGATTGGTAGATTTTTATCCATTCTGTGATTCTGTGTCTTTTAGGTGGAGGATTTAGGCCATTTATATCCAATGTAAGTATTGATATGTGAGGTACTATTCTGCATGGTAGTTGCTTCCTAAATCCCTTTTTTTTCCCATTGTGTTATTGTTTTATAGGCCCTGTGAGATTTATGCTTTAAGGAGGTTCTATTTTGATGGAATTTTGAGGTTTTGTTTCAAGATTTGGAGCTCCTTTTAGTAATTCTTGTAGTGGTGGCTTGCTAGTGACAAATTCTTTCAGGATTTGTTTGTCTCAAAAAGACTTTATCACTCATTTATTCATAAAGCTTAGTTTTGCTGGATATGACACTATTTGCTGACAGTTATTTTGTTTCAGGGGGCTAAAGATAGGACCCCAATCTCCTCTTACTGGTAAGGTTTCTGCTGAGAAATCTGCTGTTAATCTGATAGTTTTCTATTGCAGGTTAGCTGATGTTTTTGTCTCCCAGCTCTTAAGATTGTTTCCTTCATCTTGACTTTAAATAACCTGATAAGTATGTGCCTAGGTAATGATTGCTCTGCTATGAATTTCCCAGGTGTTCTTTGAGCTTCTTGTATTTGGATGCCTAGACCTCTAGCAAGACCAGTGAAGTTTTCCTCAATTATTCCCGCAAATAAAATTTCTAAACTTTTAGATTTCTCTTCTTCCTCAGGAACATCAATTATTCTTAGGTTTGGCTGCTTAACATAATCCGAAATGTCTTGGAAGTTTTGTTCATTTTTTAACTCTTTTTTGTCTTTGCTTGATTGGGTTAATTTTGAAGCCTTGTCTTTGAACTCTGAAGTTCTTTCTTCTACTCGTTGTAGTCTGTTGTTGATACTTTCAAGTGCATTTTGTGTTTCTCTTAGTATGTCTTCTATTTCCAGAAGTTGTGATTGTTTTTTCTTTATCTATTTTTTTTCTGGAGAATTTTTTATCCATATCCTGTATTGTTTGTTTAAAACTTCTTTAAATTGGTTTTCACTTTTCTCTGATATCTTTTCGAGTAGCTCAATAATCAAACTTCTGAATTCTCTGTCTGGCAATTCAGCAATTTCTTCGTCATTTGGATCCATTGCTGGGGAGCTAGTGTAATATTTTGGGGAGTGTTATAGAGCACTATTTTGTCATATTACCAGAATTACTTTCCTGGTTCCGTCTCAGTTAGACTATTTTAATGGAAAGGTCTGGAACTCAGGGCCTGCTGTTCATATTCCTCTGTCCCATAGGTGATTCCTTTATGTGGTGCTCTCTTTATTCCTTTAGGGATAGGGCTTTCTGAGAGCTGGACTGCAGTATTTGTTATTGCTCACCTTGGTCTAGCCACCCAGTGGGGCTACCAGGCTCTGGGTTGGTGCTGGAGAATGTCTGCAGAGATTCCTGAGAAGTGATCTGTCTTCAGCTCTCCCAGCCATGGATACCAGCACTTGCTCTGGTGGAGGTGGCAGGGGAGTGAAGTAGACTCTGTGACAGTCCTTCATTGTAGTGCACTGTCTTTCTCAAATGCTGGTTATGTTAGCAGTGAAGTTGTCATGTGGACAGACTCAGGACCTCTGATTAGCCAGGATGTTGCAGGCCATGGAAATAGCTGTTGTTTTCTCATTCTGGAGAGCAGGATTATTCTGTCATGAGTTGCTGTAATAACCTGAGGTGATTGGCCTCCAGCCAGGAGGTGGGACTTTGTAGAGAGCACCAGCTGCAGTGGTAGTAGGGGAATGTAAGCATACCCTAAGCTGGCCAGTATAAGTATTCTGGTTTATCAGGCATCAGGCAGGGCCATAAAGCTCCCAAGAATTTCTGTCTTTTGTGTTTAGCTACCATGGTGGGTAGAGAAATACCATCAGATAGGGCCAGGGTTAGGCAGCTCTGGGTTCAAACTCTCCTTGGGTGGGGCTTGACTCAGCCACTGTGGGGAATGGGGGGGGTGGTACTAAGGCCAATAGGGTTATGTTCCAGAGGTGATTATGGCCTCTGTTGTGTCATATAGTTCGCCAGGGAAGTGAGAGCTAGCTGATGGTAAAAGGCCTCACCCAGGTCCCACACAGTTGATAAGGCTGGTCTCGTTCCCACAGTGCCCCCACTCAGAACTTGGCCCAGGTTGTAAGCTTTCCTGTTGAGAAAGTAGGCATGACTTTTAGGCCTTGCCTACCTCCACCTGCCCACAATGTCATCAGCGGCTTCTGTGCTTGTATCTGCAGCAGTTCCCATTAGCTTCCGGGATACTGCTCAAGAAAATTTGTGCCCAGTCAAAACTATTACAAATTTCATTTGGAAGCTTCTTTCACTCTGTGACTCCTCTTTAATTTTGCTGGCTGCCTTTCCTGAGGGCCCCTGTGAGATGTAGTCCTGGATGGCTTCCCTGGCCTTGAGCTGGAGGCTGGGAGTGCCTACAATGTTCTTCCCACTGATGCTTCAACTTTTATATTTCTTGTGACTCCCTAAGTTCATTTCAGTTGTAAGTAATGTTAAATCCTCCTTCTGTGATCTGAAATTTCAGACTCCCGAGTAGGGATGTGTGTTTGGATACAGATTTTCCTCCCTCTTGCACTTGGGAAACTCACAGTTTTTCACAAGTCCAATGGAATTTGCAGGGGCATGGCACTTCTTTCAAAGGATCTGTGAATTATTTTGTTTTTTCCTGGTGTGTGTCTATGGTGGTTCTTGGAGCAAAAGGTCATGGTGTGAGTCTCCACACTCTGTGTGGTCCATCCAAGTGGGAACTGAACATTAGCCATGACTCCTATCTCCATTTTCTTCTTCTCCAACTAGGGCTGCATCTTTCTCTGTATATTTTTGATAGCAATCCTTTATCATATATTCCTTTTACAAATATTTTTCTCCCAGTCTGTGGTTTGAGTTTTCATTCTCTTGATAATATCTTTCACAGAGATAAAATCATTATTTTAATACAATCCAGCTTACCTATTTTTTCTTTTATGGATTGTGCCATTGGTGTTATATCTAAAAAAACATCACCAAGCCCAACATTACTTAGATTTTCTGCTATGCCA
Source organism: Macaca mulatta (assembly GCF_049350105.2). NCBI lineage: Eukaryota > Metazoa > Chordata > Mammalia > Primates > Cercopithecidae > Macaca > Macaca mulatta. The sequence continues at coordinate 110,086,396 of NC_133410.1, read as the reverse complement.
TCTTCCAGGGGTTTTACAGTTTTGCATTTTGCATTTAGATCTGTGATACATTTTGAATTTATTTTTGTGAAGGGTATAAGGTCTATTTAAAGATTCATTTTTGTGCATGTGGATGTCCAGTTGTTCCAGCACCATTTGTTGAAAAGACTATCTTTCCTCCACTGTATTACCTATATGACATTGTCAAAAATCAGTTGACCATATTTATATGGGTCTATTTCTGTGCTCTCTGTTTTGTTAAATTGATCTCTTTGTCTATTCTTTTACCAGTACCACACTATCTTAATTGTCGTAGCTTTACAATAAGTCTTGAAGTTGGGTAGTGTCCGTTCTCCACTTTGTTTTTCCTCAATATTGTGCTGGATATTCTGGGATTTTTGCCTTTCTACACAAATTTTGGTTTAAATTTGTCAATATCTACAAGATAACTTGTTAAGATACTGATTGGGATTGCATTGAATCTGTAGATCAAGTTGAGAAAAGCTGATATATTGACAAGGTTGAGTCTTCCTATTCATGAATCTGGAATACTTCTCAATTTTTTAAATTCTTCTTTGAACTCTTTTATCTGAGTCTTATTATTTTCCTCATGTAGATCTTGTATATATTCTGTTAGATTTATATTGAAATATTTCATTTTGGGGAGTACTAATGTAAATCTAATGTGTTTTAATTTCAAAATTCAATTGTTCATTGTTGGCATATAAAAAAGTGCTTTAATTTTGTATATTAACCGTCTATCTTGCAAATTTACTGTAATACCTTATTAGTTCAGAAGTTTTTGTGTTGACTCTTAGATTCTTTTTTACATAAACATGTCATCTGAAAATAACACAGTTTTGTCTATTTATTTTTAATCTGTATATATTTTGTTTCTTTCTATTGACTTATGCATTATCTAGACCTTTCAGTATGACATTGGAAATTAGTGGTGAGAGGAGATATCTGTACTTTGTTCCTGATTTTAGCAGGAGTTTTGAATTTCTCACCATTAAATAGGATATTAGGTGTAGGTATTTTGTAGATATTGTTTTGTCAAGTTGAGTAAGTTCCCCTCAATTCCTAGTTTACTGGGAGTTTTTGTCAAGAGTAGATATTGAATTTTGTCAAATGCATTTTCTGTAACTATTAATATAATCTTGTGATATTTCTTCTTTAAACTATTGATGTTTACATTACATTAAATTGGATTACATTAAGTGATTTTTGAATCTCAAACTGGGTTTGCATACCTGGGATTAATCCCATTTTTTCCATGATTGTGATGTTTAATACTGAGTGTCAACTTGATTAGATTGAAAGATGCAAAGTATTGTTCCTGGGTGTGTCTGTGAAGGTGTTGCTAAAGGAGATTAACATTTGTGTCAGTGGACTGGGAGAGGCAGACCTACCCTTAATCTGGGTGGGCACAAGTAATCAGCTGCCAGCATGGCTAGAATAGTAGGAGAACTTGAAAAGACTTGACTTGCTGAATCTTCTGGCCTTCATCTTTCTTCCATGCTGGATGCTTCCTGCCCTTGAACATTGGACTCCAAGTTCATCAGCTTTTGGACTCTTGGACTTACACCAGTGGTTTTCCAGGGGCTCTTGGGCAACAGACTGAAGGCTGCACTGTTGGCTTCCCTGCCACTGAGGTTTTGAGACTGGCTTCTTTGCTCCTCAGCTTGCAGGTGGCCTATTTTAGGACTTTACCATGTGATCTTGTGAGTCAATACTCTTTAATAAACTCCCCTCCATATATACCTATAACCTATTAGTTCTGTCCCTTTAGAGAACCCTTACTAATACAATGGTGTATATTTGTTTATATACATTGTTGGATTTGATTTGGTAATATTTTATTGACGATTATTACATAAGTGTTTATGAGAGATATTAATTTGTAGTTTTCTTGTCTTGCAATGTCTTCCTCTTGTTGTGGTATTATGGTTATGCTGGCCTCACAGAATGCGTAGGAAGTATTTCCTTTTTTCCTACTGTTTCTTATTTTTATTGTTATTTATTTTAAGTTTTTGTGAGTACGTAGTAGGTATATATATTTATGGGGTATGTGAGATGTTTGTTACAAACATGCAATGTGAAATAAACAAGTTATGGGGAATGGGGGTAACCATCCACTCAAAAATTTATCCTTTGATTTACAAAAAATCCAGTTACACTCTTTATTTAAAAATGTACAATTAATTTATTATTGACTATAGTCACCCTATTGTCCTGTTAAATAGTAGGTCTTATTCATTTTTTCTAACAAATTTTTGTGCCCATTAACCATCCCTCCCTCCCCTGCAGACCCCTACTGCTCTTCCTAGCCTCTGGTACCCATCCTGCAACTCTCTAAGTTCATGAGTTCAGTTGTTTTGATTTTCAGATACCACAAATAAGTGAGAACATGCAATGTTTGTCTTTCTGTGCCTGGCTTATTTTACATAACATATCGATCTCCAGTTCCATCCATGTTGCAGATGACTGGATCTCATTCTTTTTTATAGCTGAATAGTAATCTATTGTGTATATGCACCACATTGTCCTTATTCATTCATCTGTTCATGGATTCTTAGTTTGCTTCCAAATCTTAGCTATTGTAAACAGTGCTGTAACAAACATAAGAGTATGGCTATCTCTTCAATATACTGATTTCCTTTCTTTTGTGTATGTACCTAGCACTGGGGTTGCTTAATCCATAATATGGATTATGTAGTAGCTCAATTTTTAGTTTTTGAGGGACCTCCAAACTGTTCTCCATAGTGGTTGTACTAATTTACATTCCCACCAACTCTATACAAATGTTCCCTTTTCTTCACTTCCTCACTAGCATTTGTTATTATCTGTCTTTTGAATATAAGCCATTTTAATTAGGATGAGATGGTATCTTATTATAATTTTGATTTTTATTTCTCTGATGATCAATGATGTTGAGCAACTTTTCATATGCTTGTTTGCCATTTTTATGTCTTCTTTTGAGAAATGCATATTCAAATCTTTTGCCCATTTTTGATTGGATTATTAGATTTTGTTTTCTACAGAGTTATTTCAGCTCCTTATATATCCTGGCTATTAATTTCTTGTCAAAGGGGGGTAGTTTGCAAATATTTTCTGCCATTCTGTTGGTTGTTGCTTAACTTTTCTGATTGCTTGCTTCACTGTGCAGAAGCCTTTTAACTTGATGTGACCCCATTTCTCAATTTTTTCTTTGGTTGTCTGTGGTTGTAAGGTATTGCTCAAGAAATCCTTGCCCAGACCAATGTCCTGGAGATTTTCCCCAATGTTTTCCTGTAATAGTTTTATACACTGAAGTTTTGCATTTAAGTCTTTAATCCATTCTGACTTAATTTTTGTATGGTGATAGATAGGGGTCTAATTTTATTCTTCTGCATATGGATATTCAGTTTTACTATCATCATTTATTGAAGAGATTGTCTTTTCCCCAATGTTTGTTCTTCACACCTTTGTTGAAAAAGAGTTTATTTTAGGTGTGTGGATTTGTTTCTGGGTTTTCTATTTTGTTCCATTCATTTATATGTCTGTTTTTATACCAGTACTGTGTTGTTTTGGTTACTGTAGTTCTGTAGTATGGTAATGTGATTCCTCCAGGTTTGTTCTTTTTGCTTAGTATAACTTTGGCTGTTCTGAGTTTTTTGGGGTTCCATATAAATTTTAGGATTGTGCATTCTATTTTTGTAAAGAATGCCAGTTGTATTTTGATAGAGGTGACACTGATTTTGTAGATCACTTTAAGCGGTATAGATAGTTTAACAATGTTAATTTTTTCAATCCATGAACATGGATTTTTTAAAAAATTTTTTGGTTTCCACTTTAATTTATTTCATCAAGGTTCTATAGTTTTCATTAAAGGGATCTTTCAGTTCTTTGGATAAGTTAATTTCTAGGCATTTAATTTTACATCTGGTTATTATAAATGGAATTATTTTTTAAATTTCTTTTTTGTGTTGTTCATTGTTGGCATAGAGAAATGCTACTGATTTTGTTTATTGATTTTGAATCCTGCTACTTTACTGAATTTGTTGATCAGTTCTAATAGTTTTTTGGCTGGCCCATTAGGTTTTGCCAAATATAAGGTTGCATCATCTTCAAATAAAGATAATTTGACCTCTTTCTTGGCAATTTGGATGTTCTTGATTTCTTTCTCTTGTCTGATTACTCTAGCTTGGACTTCCAGTACTATGTTGAATAACAGTGGTGACAGTGAGCATTTTGTGTTTCAGATCTTAGAGAAAAGGCTTTCAGTTTTCCCCTGTTAAATATGATGCTAGCTGTGGGTCTGTCATATATGGCTTTTATTATGTTGAGTTATGTTTCCAATATCCTCGGTCTTTCTCTTCCGTAAGAAGCAACTCTTCATTCATTCAAAATTTATCCTGAGATTGTAATCATTCTGTCACATCTTGACACTCTGTTTCTAAACCTAGTTCTCTTACAGTTTCCATCACATCTGCAGTTACTTCCTCCACTAAAGTCCCTCTAAGTCATCCATGAATGTAGGAAACAACTTCTTTCCAACTCCTGTTAGTGTTGATGTTTTGACCTCCTCCCATGAATGACAAATGTTCTTATGGGAATCTAAAATAGTGAATCTTTTCCGGAATGTTTTTAATTTACTTTATACAGATTCATCAGAAAAATCAATCCCTGTTGCAGAAAAAGCCTTACAAAATGTGTTTCTTAAATAATAAGACCTGAAAGTTGAAACTACTCCTTGATCTATGAGCTGCAGAGTGGTGTTGTGTTAGCAGGCACAAAAGCAACATTAATCTTTCATATCTTCATCAGAGCTGTCAATGATCAGTAATATTTTGAAATAAATCTTTTTTTCCTAGGCAGTAGGTCTCAACAGTGGGCTTAAAATATTCAGTAAACTATACTGCAAATAGATGTGCTATCACCCAGGCCTTGTTGTTTATGTATAGAGCACAAGCAGAGTGGATATAGCATAATTCTTAAGGGCCCTTTAATTTTCAAAATGGTAAGTTAGCATTGGCTTAAACTTAAAGGTGTTAGCTGCATTAGTCCCTAATAAGGGAGTCAGCCTCTCCTTTAATGCTTTGAAGCCCTACATTGACTTCTCTATGTATAAAAGTCCTAGATGGCATCTTCTTCCAGTAGAAGGCTGTTTCATCTCTATTAAAAATCTGTTGCTTAGTGTAGCCACCTTCATCAATTAGCCTAACTAGGTCTTTTGTATAACTTGCTGCAGCTTCTCCTTCAGTACTTGCTGCATCACCTTGTGTTTTTATGTTGTGGAGACAGTTTTTTTTTTTTTCTTCCTTAAATCTCATGAACTAACTTCTGTTAGCTTCCAACTTTTTTTTTTTTTTTTTTTCTGCAGCTTCCTCATCTCTCTCAGCTTTCAAAGAATTGAACAGGGTTAGGTCCTAGCTATTGATTAGGCTTTGGCTGAAAGGAATGTTGTGCCTGGTCTAATGTTCTATTCAGACTACTCACACTTTCTCCATATCAGCAGTACAGCTGTTTTGCATTCTTATTATGCGTGTGTTCAGTGGAGTAGCACTTTTTATTTCATTCAAGAACTTTTCCTTTGCTTTTACAATTTGGATAACTATTTGGCACAAGAGGCCTTGCTTTCAGCCTATCTCAGCTTTGAACATGCCTTCCTAACTACACTTAAGTATTTCTAGCTTGAGATTAAAAGTGAGAAATGTGCAAGTCTTTTTTCACTTGAACACTGAGAGGCTGTTGTAGGATTATGAATTGGTGTAATTTCAATATGGTTGTTCTTAGAAAATAGGGAGGGCTCAAGGGAGAGAGACAGACAGTGAAATGCCTCGTCATTGAAGCAGTCAGAACAGACACAACATTTAACGATTAAGTTTGCCTTCTGGGTGTTCCAAAACAATTATGAGAGGAATATCAAAGACTGCTGCACATAGGTCACCATTATAGATATAATCATAATGAAAATGTTTGGAATATTGGGAGAATTGTCAAAATGTTCCCTAGAGACACAAAGCGAGCACATAATATTGGAAAAATGGTACCAGTAAGTAGACTTTCTCAACACAGGGTTGCCACAAACCTTCAATTTCTAAAAATGTGTAATATCTGTGAAGCACAATAATGCAAAGGGCAATAAAACAAGGTGTGCCGGTATGTGTCTTTGTGGTTAAAATGGGTTTCTTGTATACAACATATAATTGGATCTTATTTTTTATTTAACTATGACAATCTCTGCCTTTTAATTGGTGCATTGAGACCATTGATGTTTAAAGTGATTACTAATGTAATGTGCTTAATGTCACATAGGTGCTACTGCTTTCTGTTTGTTGTCCTTGTTCTTTGTTCCTATTTTGTGTTCTATTTTTTATTCCTTTTGTGTTTTTCATTGAGCATTTTATAAAACGTAATTTTCTCTCTTTTCTTAGCATATCATTTGTACCTTTAAAAACATTTATTTTAGTAGTCGCCCCAGAGTTTGCAATATACATTTACAACTAATTTAAGTCCACTTTCAAATAACACCATATGGACTGGGTGTGGTGGCTCACGCCTATAATCCCAACACTTTGGGAGGCAGAGGTGGGCGGATCACGAGGTCAGGAGATGGAGACCATCCTGGCTAACACGGTGAAAACCTGTCTCTACTAAAAATACAAAAAATTAGCTGGATGTGGTAACAGGTGCCTGTAGTTGTAGTCCCAGCTACTCTGGAGGCTGAAGCAGGAGAATGGCGTGAACCCAGGACGCAGAGCTTGCAGTGAGCCGAGATCGTACCACTGCACTCCAGCCTGGGCAACAGAGTAAGACTCTGTCTCAAAAAAAAAAAAAAAAAAAAAAAAAAAAAAATCAAATAGTAGTGTGAGTGCCTCATAATAACAAAATAATCCCAATTTTTCCTACCATCCCTTTTATAATTGATGTCATTCGTTTTGGTAAAATACCAGCATGCACAATAATATATATGTGTGTGTGTATATATATACACACACACACACACACAAACATATACAATTAAATACAATGTTGCTATTACTATTTTGAACAAACTTTTATGTGAGATCAATTAATAGGAAAAATAAAAGTTTCATTTTACCTTCATTTATCCCTTTTCCATTGTTCTTCCTTTATGTAGATCTAAGTTTCTAACTTATTTTATTTTCCTTCTCTCTAAAGAACTTCTTTTAACATGTATTTCAAGACAATTTTTGTTGTCTGGGAAAAGCTTTATTTCTACTTTACTTTCGAAGGTTAACTTATCAGTGTACAGAATCTAGGTTGGTGGGTTTTTCTCTCAAAACTTTAAATATTTCACACCACTCTCTTCTTACTTACATGGTTTCTGAGATGTTCGATGTCATGCTTTGCCTTTCTATAGGTAAACTGTTATTTTCCTCTGCCTTTTTTCAGGATTTTAAAAATCTTTGTTTTACTGTACTTTGAAAATGATCCATCCTGGCTAACACAGTGAAACCCCGTCTCTACTAAAAATACAAAAACTTAGCCGGGCAGGCGCCTGTAGTCCCAGCTACTCGGGAGGCTGAGGCAGGAGAATGGCGTGAACCCGGGAGGCGGAGCTTGCAGTGAGCTGAGATCCGGCCACTGCACTCCAGCCTGGGTGACAGAGCGAGACTCCGTCTCAAAAAAAAAAAAAAAAAAGAAAATGATATACCTAGGTGTCGTTTCTCTGCTGATGTTCTCAGAGCTTCCTAGATCTTTGGGTTGGTGTCTGGCATTAATTTGGCAAATTCTGGGTCATTATTGTTTCATATATTTCCCTTGTTCCTTGATTTCTTTTCCCTCCCCATTTTGGTGTTTTCATTGCATATACGTCACACCTTTTGTAGTTGTCTTGCAGGTCTTGGATACTGTCTTCTGGTTTTCTTTTCAGACTTTTTTCTCTTTGTTTTTCTTTTTTGGAGGTTTCTATGGAAATACCTTTAAGCTCAGAGATTCTTTCCTCAGCTGTTTCCAGGCTACTAATAAGCCTATAAAAGGCATTCTTCATTTCTGTGACAGTCTTTTGACATCTAGCATTTATATTTTAAAATGTTTTAATTATTTGTTTACATTACCCATTTGTTCTTGCATGTTGTCTGTTTTATTTATGAGGGCCCTTAGCATATTTATCATTATTGTATTGAATTCTCAGCCTTATAATTCCAACATCTCTGCCATATCTGAGTCTGGTTTTGATGCTTACTCTGTCTATTCAAACTGTGTCTTTTTGCCTTTTATTATGCCTTGTAATATTTGATTGAAAGCCTGACATGATGTACTGGGTAATAGGAATCAGAGAAAGTAAGACTAAAGAGTAAGACTAAAGAGTCATGTGGTAGTAAGATTTGGCAGTAGGGGAAGATTCTATAGTTCTATAATTAGGTTTCAGACTTGTAGTGAGACTGTGACCCTGGACTGTGAACTTCACACATGCTTCTTTGCACCCTCCCCTACCTTAGGTAGGACAAAATGGTTAGTGTGAGTTGGGATTAGGTATCAACCTTCTCTCATACGGAAGGATGCTGGAGTTGGTTATTTCCCTTTTTTCAAGTCAATTAGGCTCTGATAAAACCCCAGTCATTTAGGCTCTGGTTAGATAGCTTCCCCTGAGGGCAAACCTTGTTAAACAGAACAGAATGCTTCGGCATATTTCCAAATGGTTCTTTTTCCCTTCCTCCTGGAAGAGCATGAGAAGATTGTCCCCAGATCTTCATTGTGAGAGCCTGATAAATCTCTTGTAAGTAAAACTCACAAAAGTTTAGCAGCTTTCCATGATTAGATCTTTCTGGAGATTTTGTCTCCAAGAAGTGATCCACACTGAACCTCCAGCAATTTGTCAATTACAATTCTGATTTCCCTACCCTGGTACTGGTTCCCACAAAGGTTTTCCTTTGTAGATTTCTTCTTGGGTAAGTTGTGATTCTCTGTATATTCTACTCTCTTTGGTTATGGATGGAGCAGCAATTTGTCCTGTAATTTCAATATTCTGACAAGTCTAAGAAGCATTGTTGATTTTCAGTTTGTTCAGCTTTACTAATTACGACAGAGTAGCAACTTCTAAATTCCTTATATGCCAGTCTGAAAACTAGAAGTCCTTAATTTTATTTTTACCACAAAATATTGGATTGTACATAGTTAATAAAATAGTCCGTAGTTTTCTTATAGTTTTTTTTTCATAACGAATAGGTAATTAAATTTCTTACATATTTTTCAATGTTGTAGACAACATTCTTGTATGTCATAATTTTCCCTTGGATTGAATTTGTCTTTTTCCTTAAGTACATCCCTTAATTAATATTTAAGGATCTGTAGGTAGTGAAATATCTTGATATATTTTAATATGTAAACATTTCTTTATTTTCTTTGATTTTTTTAATGCTAGGAGGAACCCAGGGATGCAAGTGCATTCAAAGATTGACAAACAATGTGTCCTGTAATTCATATTAATTCTAATCAACTCATCAAACCATGAGCCAAGTGATCAATCACTAAGATCCAAACTGCCTTGACTTTCAGTTTTTAAATGTTTTATTATTTGCTTAATAATTTCAACTTTTATATTAGATATAGGGGGTCCATGTGCAGGTTTGTTTCATAAGAATATTGCATGATACTGAGATTTGGGATACAAATAATCTTCTTACCCAGGTAGTGAGCATAGTATCCAATAGGTAGCTTTTCAGCCTTTGTCCCACTCCCATCTCTTCCCCTTCTAGTAGTCTCCAGTATCCATTATTCCAATGTTTATATCCACGTATACCCATTGGACATGTGATCCCACTTATAAATGAGAACTTGTGATATTTGATTTTCTGTTCCTGCATTAATTTGCTTAGGACAGTGGCCACCAGTTGTATCCATGTAGCTGCAAATAGCGTTTTGGTTTTTTTATGGCTGGGTTGTATTCCATGGTATATTTGTATCACATTTTCCTTATCCAACCCACTGTTGATGGGCACCTGGGTTGATTCCATGCCTTTAGTGTAATGAATAGTGCTGCGATGAACATATGAGGGAATGTGTCATTTTGATTAAATGATTTATGTTTTCTTGGATATCTACTTAGTGTGTACCCCAAAAATCTGAGACAGGTCTCAGTTAATTTAGAGCAATTATTTAGTCAAGATTGAGGACATGCATCTGTGACACAGCCTCAGGGTGTACTGAAGACATGTGCTCAAGGTGGACAGAATACAGTTTGCTTTTATACGTTTTAGGGCGACATAAGACATCAGTCAACATATGTAAGAGGAACATTGGTTCAGTCTGGAAAGGCAAGACAACTCTAAGTGGGGAGGGGCCTTCCAGGTCGTAGGTAGATAAAGAGACACATGGTTGCATTCTTTTGAGTTTCTGATTAGCCTCTTCAAAGGAGGCAATCAGATATGCATTTATCTCCATGAGCAGAGGGGTGACTGAATAGAATGGGAGGCAAGTTTGGCCTAAACTGTTCCTAGTTTGACTTTTCCTTTTAGCTTAGTGATTTTGGGTCCCCAAGATATTTTCCATTCACATTTTTCCCCTTTTCTTTTCAAAAATCTTTGGCAGAAAGCATTTTAGAAGACAATTAGTCTCTGATTTCAGGTTTTAACTCAACTCTTATGGCTAGGATGGTTTATTCCTAGATAGGTAGCTCCTGAGTTATCAGGAAAGCTCATTTTTAGAAAGTTCTGAAGTCTTATGTCCTATGAAGAGAAAATAGGGGGAGGAAGGGACAAAAACAATGATAAACAAAAGATCAATCCTGGAAAACTGAAATAGACCACATTACTCCAAAGTCCATACATCAGTAGGCAGATATGAAAGTGGCTTATGTATGTGAAAAGGTTGCTGTTATTTTCTTCTGAAGTTTAATTGTTCAGCTTCAGTTCACAGGACTTTACAAAAGCACAGCTTAGTTTTCAGTGACTCCAAATTAGAAAAAAAATGTGGGGAAAAATAGAAGGAAAATAATTGAAAAGATTATTTTGAAGACTTGTAGCCAAGAAAAATTAGAACTCAGTCCAAACTGTAGAAAATAATAAAAATTGAAAAAGCATTAGTCAAGACTAGAATCTAACAGCAGGTGTACTATAGTTTTTGAAGCAAAATTTTCTCTCTTCAGTTTTCCACTTTTACTAAAGACAAACCATGCTAGGCTGATTTTGCATTATTATACATGGCCTGATTATTTGTATATAATGCAGCAAGAATAATAATTTTTTTTACATATACTTTTAAATTGGCTTTGATGGAGTTTTGTTCCACAGAAGGAATCTTAGATAAGACATTTTTAAAGCTGAGTCCAGCCTTGGATTTGTCCTGTTAAATACATGTGAGTTGAGTGATCCTCTCCTCTTAATGTCCCAAGATAAACTTGGGGCTCCTGGGCTTGTCAGAAAGTGACATGCTTTACTTACCACAGGTCAGGAACCCTGTACAGGGACTGTAGACAAAGTATGAGGCCAGTTTTCCAAGGGGCTTGTGTTGGCTCCCTAAGTCAAGTTTAATTCCTTACAGGAAAGCACACCATTCCAGTTAAAGCCTTGGTGGAATAAGCAGTTATTATAATTGTGTCCTGTTGCAAATGAAATAGATTCCTATTTTGCTTGTGCAAATAACTGTATTGCTGCAATTGAGAATACTTACAAATAGTTTTCAAATTCTGGAGAAATCAGGTAGAGAGAAAAAATATGCTCCAAGTTTCATTTGTAGGCATACACTAACTTGTTAAAAATTGTTAATAGTTCAGAAGAAAAGTTTCTTTGTCTCTGAAAAAACAAAACAAAGGATCAGCAATGTTTTAAGCAAAAAGTTAAAAAGATTCCTTCAGTCTTTTATTAGTTCAGTTCATGCAGTTAATTCCTGTTCTGCTTGATATTCATGAATGTTTCAGCTTTCCATCAGTCCTGAAAGTTTTTTCTCTATTCTGATATTACAATTTCCAAAGTTATCAGAAACATGCATTTAAGAGCACCTGTTAGAGTTTTATAGCTGATTATAAAAATATCTTCTAAAGAGGACCAAAACTAGACAACAATTCTTCATGGATGACAAAAAATTTGAGGGCAGCCATAGTCAAAGACACAATTGACAAGGAAATTTGTTATCTCTGTGGCACACAATAATTTAACATAATAATTGTAATTATTACTGATAATGTACACTAAATTATATTAGAATTATAGGAGTTTCCCATGATTTTGCAACACATACCAATAACATTTATACAAATACAGCCCAGATCAGGTGTGGTGGCTCATGCCTGTAATCCCAGCACTTTGGAGGCCAAGACAGACAGATCACCTGAAGTCAGAAGTTCGAGACCTGACTGGCCAACATAGCAACCCCTTGTCTCTACTAAAAATACAAAAATTAGCAAGGCATGGTGGTGTGTGCCTACAGTCACTGAGGCATGAGAACCATTTGAACGCAGCAGGGTGAAGGCTGCAGTGAGCCGAGATTGCACCACTGCATTCCAAGCTGGGTGACAGAGCAAGACTTTGTCTCAAAAAACAAACAAACAAACAAATAAACAAAGAGATGAACAAACAAATACAGCCCAAAGAAAACCAAACACCATTTCATATTTGACAATGCTTCCTATATAATTTCTATACCAACTAAGCCAAATTATGTCATTTTTGGACCTTAGGGGAACTAATATTTTAAAGGATGAATTAGGTCAGAAAAAGACATCATTTATAATTTGATTTTAATTATTAATTGGCTTTGGAAAGTTTGCCAAATATTAAAGATTTAAAACACTTGATATTACAGGTTATTGTAAAATAAAGTCATTTATTTGACCAAAGTAGTAACTCACGAATTTCAAAAAAAATCAAAAACCTTCATTCTTTGAGAAGACACTTAATTTTCCAGACAATAAGCCCTAATAAAACAGCATGAAGCCAATTAATTAAATTTGTTTTGCAAAATTTTATAAACAGTATATAAAATTTTAATCTTGACCATAAGACAAAACTTCCATAAACCTTTTATAAACTCTATAACATTTATTAAAGAGTCAGTTAATGCTAATACAGGGGCCTATATGTTGGTCTTGCATCAGTGTACTTTTGATATTAATGATTAATTTATAGAGAGGCTGAACTTATTTTATCTCCTAAAATTGGCCCTCACAATATCACGCACCCACCTCTTCCATGATAGTCACTGGGTCTTGAGGAATTCAGTAGCTTTATTTTCTGGCTCTGTGTCTCAGGAATGCAGTTTGTTTTGACTGGCATCTTCTACCAGGCCTGAAGATGAAGCTTTACTTGCCATTTGTGTTTAAAATTTAGCAGGACTTGGTGTCCTTTTAGACTGAGGAGTCAAAGCCCTGTAACTCAAGGTCACAAGTACTTTAAAAGCACATATATGGAGAGATAAATGAATGTAATAGTCTTAATTTTTAAAAAAGTTAATCCCAGTTTTTTTCTTAAGCAAACCAAAACCTAGTAATAATACGACAACTTGATCATATACATTTTTTTAATGTATATCCTGCTATTGTGACTTATACAGACCATTCATGACATGGTTGGAGTTTCTCATTTGTCCTGAAGATTCCTCTTTTTTAAATAACCTGTCATTTTATTCTAGGATTAAATTTATCATACAATATCCTTGCTCATATAAAATTATTTCTCTTTAAGCTTTCTTATCAAAAAAACCTTTTAATTTTTATAACTTTCTTTACATCTCTCTCATTTCCTGGTTCCTTTTATTTTGCTTTATGCATAACCTTTAAATAAGCTTTGAATTAGACAAAAATTGTTCACTCTTTTAAAAAGGACACACCTTTTTTTAAAGAAAGAATGATTTCATATAAATATATTTTTATTGGAAAATATCCAAATAATGAAATATTTACTTAATTTAATATAACTTTAGATTCTAAATTATGATTTTGTCTACAAGTATTTATCCTATTACATTTATCTAATTATTTTATTTTAAATGTTTACCTAGATTATTTATGAAAACCGTAGTAGTCATCATTTAAAGTTATAGAAACGTCATTGCAAAATTATAACTTAGACAGTGAAAAAGATTTGACCTAACTGACTCCATCTTGCTTTTAACCTCAAAGCTGTCCCTGATCATTCTTGAGCATAGGCCAGACTAATTTTGGGAAGAACTTATAGTTTAGCTTTGAAACAAAGACAATAACAAACCTTACTGTCTGTGGACTAGACTGCTTAAAGCCACAAGATTAGAAGTTATTGTAATCTTACTAAGTTTAAGATGTAGCTACTTTTATTGAACCATTATCAATGTCTTATTTATTAGAGATTGCACAAGCAAAGATTATTCCGTTTTGCGCTGGGTTTATAGTTTTGTAACCCCTATGCTAAATTTTGACACTTTATAGTATTTGACAGGAATAAGTATGAAATTGCTTGACTAATAAATGCAAACAAAAATGTATGCTGGCAAATTGACATTGATACATGAAGTTATGATCCTATCATGAGGTTTTTAGCGGGTTGCTTTGTAGTTTCTATTGCATGATTGCTTTGGGGGTCTGTGGGCTATGTACTTACATGTGCTTTTGTGGTAGCATATATTGTTCTTTTGAGTCCATTTTAAAACTCCCTTAAGGATCTCTTGAAGGTTGGCCTGGTGGTAACCAATTCCCTTAGTGCTTGGCTGTCTGGAAAATATTTTATTTCTTCTTCACTTATGAAGCTTAGTTTCATGGGATATGAAAGTCTTGGTTGGAATTTCTTTACTTTAAAAATGTTGTAAATTGATCCCCAATCTCTCCTGGCTCATAGGGTTTCTGCTAAGAAGTCTTCTATTAACTCGATGGGGGTTTCTTTTTTTGTGATTTGACCTTTTTCTCTAGCTGTCTTTAAGATTTTTTTCTTTAGTTTTGACCTTGGATGGTCTGGTGACCATAAGCCTTGGTGATATTTATTTTGTATAATATCCCCCAGGTGTTCTCTGGATTTGTTTTATCTGGATGTCTACATCTCTAGCAAGATTAGGAAAGTTTTCTTGAACTATTTTCTCCAATATATTTTCCAGGCTGTTTGCTTTTTCTCATTCTTTCCCAAGAATGCCAATAATTTGTTGGTTTGGTCACTTTACATAATGCTATTTTTCTCAAATATTTAGATTAGTTTTAAAAATTAATTTTTCTCTGTTTTTGTCTGACTGGGTAAGTTCAAAAGGCAGGTCTTTAAGGTCTGAAATTCTTTCTTCTGCTTGGTCCAGTCTATTGATAATGCTTTCAATTGTATTTTGAAATTCCTTAAGTAAGTTTTATAATTGCAGAAGCTCTGACTGACTTCTTTTTAAGATGTTTATCTTTTCCTTCCTTTCCGGGATTTCTTTGGAAGTTTTTCTTTGTGTTGATTTCCATCTTCATCTTAGATCTCATTGAGCTTCTTTGCAATCCATGCTTTTAATTCTTCATTTGTCATTTCTGAGTTTTCTTTTTGGTTTAGGGACTATTGCTGGAGAGCTAATGTGATCTTTTGATAGTGTCACAATTTCAGATTTTTCATGGTAGCAGAATTTTTTTACCGGTTTCTTCTCATCTAGCAATACTGACACTATTAATTTTTGTAGTTATTTTCATGCAAACATGATTCTTTCTTTCTTTCTTTCTTTCTTTCTTTCTTTCTTTCTTTCTTTCTTTCTTTCTTTCTTTCTTTCTTTCTTTCTTTCTTTCTTTCTTTCTTTCTTTCTTTCTTTCTTTCTTTCTTTCTTTCTTTCTTTCTTTCTTTCTTTCTTTCTTTCTTTCTTTATATTGTTATTGGTTTTTTCTTTCTTTCCCTTAACTTCCTCCTAGGGAAAGTGACTGTAGAGTATGTTGGGTAGGGTCTTTTGACTTTGCTTTTACAGCTATACGTACTTCTGTCAGTATGTTTTAAACAGGACTTTGCAGTTTTATGTACAGATCAGTAGATGATGGTGATGGGTAAGGGTCATCTGTGGCTAACACAGCTGAGTATACACTTGATATCTTTTTTACTGGGAGGAGCTCTCTGTTGCTTCAGGCAATTGGCTGATCCATTAATTGCACAGAGGTCTGGATTCCCTGCTCAGCCCCTTTGGGAGGGCCAAGATGAGTGGTACTAGACTAGGCCTGATTCTAGGTTTGTCAATTACTGGCACAAGCACTAGCCCAGTGAGGGTGTCCAGTGCATGGCCACCAAGTGCCCAGAGGTCTGCCTAGGCATGGATCTGGGTAATCATCTTGTCCTCAAGTCTCTGCACTGGACAAGGGGGTAGCCTAAACTCCAAATCTGGGAAAGTGGGTGTTCCAAATACCTGGTGATCTGCTTGATCTTGCACCACAATCTCTGTGTAGGAAGTATGTTGCAGCTCAGGCTGCTGACCTTGGTGAACAGATGCTCCAACTGTTTGGAGATCTGCATGAGTATGGGGCAGAGAGGGCCCTGCTGCACCATGGTCTATGTATAGGAAGGGTGAGGTGACTCAGGCTGCTGATCCAGGTAAGTGAGTTCTCCAACTGCCTGATGATTTGCCTGGGCATGGAGCAGAGAGGACGCCATTGCCCCATGACCTCAGGGGAGAAGGCTGTGGCATCTAGCAATGATACTTGCAGACTGGTTCTAGGTCTCCAAGCTGGCTCTGCCTGTAAGTCTCATTGTCCAGGATAAACTGCATATAGAAAGTTTTATTCAATAGTGTAGGCTCTACATAATGAAACTGGCATGTTTATGAACAATAATATTTGATAACAATCTTATTTCCTTTTTTTGAGACGGAGTTTCGCCCTGTCGCCCAGGCTGGAGTACAGTAACACAATCTTGGCTCACTGAAACCTCTGCCCCCCAGGTTCAAATGATCCTCCTGTTTCAGCCTCCTGAGTAGCTGGGACTATAGATGTGCACCACCATGCCTGGTCTTTTTGTATTTTTAGTAGAGATGGTGTTTCACCATGTTGGTCAAGCTGGTCTCAAACTCAATCTTAAGTAAGGGACATAGAGTAGCAGTTCTGCTCTGTGATGTTGGGAATGTTTTATATCTTTACTGTTCAATAGAATTTTGTGAAATATAATGTGAATTTTTTATATTTGCACTGTCCCGTATGGTAACCACTAACTGCATGTGGCTATTGAACACTTAAAATAGGTTTAGTGTTACTAAGGAATTAAATTTTTATTTTTATTTAATTTTAAATAATTTAACATGAATAATGATAGGTGGCTAGTGGCTACCATGTTAGTAAGTACAGTTCAGTATTTTGTTTTAAAAGCAGATGTATTGACTGCCTTCTTCAATGCCCAATATACACTAAGTATTTAGTGATTCTTATATAAAGGAATGCATACATGCTAAAAGGTTAAAAATTGAATGTTTATGCAGGAGGACCTAACAAATCAAGGGAATGCTTTACTACTTCAGTATAAAATAAGCTATTATTCTTCCAGTTTGATCTAAATTATGTTACTGATTCAGTTTTTCCAGGGTTCTGAGGTTAAAACAAACAAAAAATATAGGGATTAAAGATTGAGGAAGCCTGGAAAGATCACAGAAATATGATTCTGACAACTGGGAAATAATTTCATGTTAATTTTTTTTCTTAATATGGTTTTAGTAAAGGTCTGTACCAAATGTAAGTGTAAACTGATTTGAACTTTTCTTTATTTAGAAACCTGATTCCTGGCCTAAAAGAGGAGCTGTTTTATGTCCTTACACATAACATCAATTTTCCTTTCCTCAATCAATGATTAAAGAAGTTCATTTACTTCTAGTTTATTCAGTAAAGAAATTGGAACTCCCACTTGGGCCTGGAACACAAATTATACAAAAAAAAAAGAAAAAAAGAAAGAAAGAGTAGTCTTTTAATCAACGTCCAGAAAGCAAATGAGGAAAGCTAGTTTTTTAGGAAAAACAGTGACAACATTAAATTGGCCTCTTTATCAAGTCCATAGACTGACTTATACATTATGAACTTATAATCCTATAAGAGTAGTAAGAACAATATAGAATTGCTCTGGAGGGAATGGTGTGCAAAGAGAAATGTTATCAGGGGAGGTAAGCCAATAGCATGTATCATAACTACTCTTTTGTATTTACGTGCCTGCAAGAGTTTTACAGTACTCACCCCAAAAATGAACAGAGGCCCTCTGGCTCGATTATAATTTCACCAAGAGAGCCTTCTTCATGTAGCCAGCTTTCCTTTATTAAAATGTCTGAGATTTCTAAAGAAGTCAAGCTACTATAAAAACCCCAGTAAAATTTGTTTCTGGTACTATAACTTATTTTGGATATCTTATAAGTCTGTTGATACTTTTAAGTTTTTTGCTGGCCAGTTGAATATATTTTTCAGAATGAGCTCATTACGCTGCCATAATGAGTAGCCCCCAGACCTCAAGGTTTAATACAACAAAGGTTATTTCCTGCTCATTTTTCACCTCTTGTAGGTCTGCCATGGGGCTCTGCTCATTATAGTCACTCACTGCCCCAGGCTGACCCATGCTACACCTTGACACATGCTTTCAAGTTGCCCAAGGCAGGGAAAACGGAATGTAGCCAATTACATAGTGGCCCTTAAACCTTTGGCCTAGAAGTGACACAGGTCACATCTGCTACATTCATCTGGACAAATGCATGTCATTTGGTGATACCTAACTGTTGAAGACGTAAAGAGGTATAAATCTATAATGGGCCTCACAAGAGGGGAGAAGCAAATATCTGAGTAGCCTGCAGGTGGCTAGCATGTACCAGGGTACAGTTCGGTTGGACACTAAAGGACATTCAGAAAAGAAATGATTCTATAGTCCAGTACATTTGAAAACTTTGAGTCAAACAAATTGACCTATATTTCTTCATCATGGGATTGTTAGTATTTAATGCAGTGAAGTAGATTGTGAATAGCTAAGAACGTGTTATAATATGAAGTGTTTTCCAAATTCATTAAACTGTGGAGCTTTTTTTCTTCACATAGCATCTGGAGAAACATTCTTTGCTTGGTGCCCTTTCCAAGATGGATTTCATGGGTACTTTCTGAGCCTCTCTTCAACTTATCTAATTTATCTTTATTTAATAGGATAGTTTACATATTATTCATTAAAATGTTTGATGCAGAGAAATAAAAAGTGAGAACTTTTCTAAATAAATATCGTGAATGTCTAAATGAACCTCTTCTTTACAGAAAAGTTATACATTAGAATTTTAATGACGAATGTTAAAGTATATGGTGGCAGATAGACTAAGAGGCTTACTTCAAATTTCTTTGAGGCTCTAAAGAAGTGTCCAAGGCTTTGTCTATACCACCTGACTATGGTACTTCTAAGTTTAAAGTCTGGGAGAGATTTAACTTTTAAGAGCATGCCAGATTGCAAGATGTGATTTATCTAAAACTTCAGTGAGATAAAAATTAATTAAAATTTATTAACTCTTGCTCAGAATAATACATTCTGCTAATTTGGAGATAAAAATTTGTTAGCAACTGTTACATGGTATATGGAAACTGAATTAGAATATTTAGGGATAATAATAGGTTTTCACATCTTTTTAATATCATACAATTTTTTATTAAAAATTGATACTTTATTTCTCATATGAAGAATTACAACATATGAAGTTAAAAATTAAGTAAAAAGAAGAGAGAAGTCACTAATAATGACAAGTCATTCAAACAATGAAAAGCGATAACAAGAAATTCAAATGAGAAGTAATTAATGAGTCACCTATCCAGGAAGTTATTCAGTTACATTACCTGTTAGGAATGCAGCTGTGTATCATAAAGCAAGTTACAAAAATTTTATGTGAGGAGACAAAATCAGAGTCACGAAATCCCTATAGTAAGATTCTAAATTCCAGGCACATATTCAGTTTCCAATTACCCTTATTTTGTAAACAACTCTAACTAGGGTCGTTATTTGGTTTATAACTATAGAAAATTGAGATTAACATATGAAAGAGTGGGAGTTGACAAGTGGAATTATGTACTATGGGCAGTGAAAAGCAAACAGGGAGTCTAGACATGTGACTGAATATTCTACTGAGTTAAATACTCAAAGGAGACAACAGTCTGAGATGCTTCTGCCTAGGGTCAAATTTGCACTTGAGAAATATCTCTGATCTAGCATAGTAATTTATATTGATGATAATTATCTGTAGTCATCAAAAATGTTAATTATTTTCAGTGCAGTAGCTAGGACGTTAGGGACTTGTGTAGTATCTTTGAAGAGGCTTTCTATCTGAAACTACTAAATAAAAGATATGTAAAAGCATGGATCCTATGTAGCTGTCTAACTCAACTATCCAAAATGATTCATTCTCCAAGTACTTTTTTTTCTACCTCATCTTGCTCATGTAAACATCCCACAACATTATGTTGACCCATAGGTGGCAATATTGGTATTGTGCAAGTCAAGCACAAAAAGATGGGGGTGAGTAAGGCAACATAATTTAATAGCGCAATGAAGAAAATGATTGAATCTGAAATCCAACTTTGATGAACATAAAATAACTTTACCAAATCTTCTGGAATTTAGCCCTTACTTACACAATACCCCCCACTGACTTATAGGTTTGGATTTTTAAAAAAAGTCAAAATTATATGTCCTGAAAAAATGTTATTGTATTTTGAACGTATTTTTGTTTATGTATGGTGGTTTGTTAAACTTTGTATTAAACCAGTTTTTCACAGCTACATTCCTAATATCTTTGTTCACATTTAGGAATATTAGGGTAAAATCCAAATTATGCTGTCCAATATCTACAACTAGGAATTGTGTCAGCAACTTTGTGGAGGACTCACGGACCACTTCTGGATGAATTAAGGCAGTTGGTCTCCAGAACGCTTAGTGAATTTCTGATGTCTGTTGAAAAAATGATTATATATAATGTCTTATGTGGTGAAAGGACCCTTCGGCCCTTTAGGGAAATATGTTTTAATTATTTTTAAGCTAATTTCTTAAAGTTTGTAAACCCATGTGCCTATTTGTTCAACATAACAATCTCACAGCATCTCTTCTACCCCTTCCTAGATTCTGATACTTCACCTTGGGGACAGGTACAGTTTTCTGTTGAAAACTGTGTTCTTTAAATCATCCCTCCATTTTACTTTTCTATAATATGTATAAATATTTTTCTCATTTTTAATTATAAAATTATAACATTGATTATGCAGGCATTTTCTTTTTTGCCCTCCAGTAACTCTGATATATTCCATCTCTCCAAGTTGATCATCATAGCCCTGAATAAAATCATTTTAAGATGATAAATATGACAGTGAATAGAAAACAAAGAGAGGTATGTACATGTGTGTATGTGTTAGTGTGTGTGTGTGTGTGAGAGAGAGAGAGACACGGAGAGACAGAGAGGGAGGGAGAGAGAGAAAGAGACAGACAGAGAAACAGAGACAAAGACAGAGAAAGAGAGACATACAATAGTGTGGCATAAAAGAAACACTGACAAACTTTGAAAAATTTTAAGTGACAAAAATAAACATTATGCAGTTTCTCTCACCTTCTAGACCTGAGATATATAATACAACAACCAGTATCCACATGTGGTTACTTAAATGTAAGTAAAGTTAAAAAATCTATTTCCTCAATAACGAGCCACATCTCTAGTGCTGAATATGCACAGGTGGCAACTTTATTGGATGGTGCAGATATAGAACATTTCATTATCAGAGATTGATACTGAACGGTGCCGCTCTATACTTTAAGTTCTTTGGGTTACGATCCTCTTATCTTTGTATTTCCCTACATAAAACTTTGTATGTTAGAGGCATTCAGAAAATACTTGCTGATTAAAAATAACAGGCAATTTCTATTAAAAAGTCTAGAAAAAATTGTGAAAAGCTTCAGGGACTGATTTGATTATTTGGTTTCTTACTATAGAGAATATGAAATATTATATATGCAGTATGTGTAAATACAGATATATAATACCAGTGTTCATTGGTACTTCTAGTCTTATCTCTGACTTCCCTTCCTAATTCCTTACAAGGCCACCACGGAAAAGCCTTCTGTCCAAAGTTCTGTGCTGCAAAAGGGCAAATTAGTCCCAACAATGGCTTTCCAAGCACACTCCAAAGATTGACCTGGCATTCGTTCCATGCTGTTCTCTTTAATTAACATTAATTAATTCACTCTTTTCTGGGTTTTCAATTTGCCTAGATAAGGCATTATAAATTAGAAAATGTAACACATTCAGGTTATAATGTAAAGGGCTCTGAGCTGATAGTTAATTAGCTTGATTCAGGAAGGATAAACCAAAAGAATGAATTTTTAATGCTAATTTAAAGGACATTAGTTGCTATGGGCAGAATGATTAAAATGCCAGTTTGAAGCAGGAAATTGGAATGCAGCAGCAATGGCCATCAGAGATTATCAGTGGTTTTTGTATTTATGCCAGGATTATAAGACATTCTGTCACCTGCCTATAGAAAAGTTTGACAAATTCTGGAGGGTTATTTTGGTCTAAGACACATGATGGGTAAACCTTAATTGTCTTATCTTTTAACATGTGTTCATCCAAGTCTCCTTAGGAATGCAGTAGATTATATTTTAGAATGAGATGTATTTACCTGGCTTGATGCATTCATCACAAGTAGCAGAGGGTTGACACTAGCCTCTCCTTCCAACCTTGTTTAACAACTGCTTACTGAGTACCAAGCACTGTCCTAGGCATTTTACAAATACTACCTCAGGTAATCCTCATAACAAATCTATGAGTTTTGTACTACGATCATCCCCATTTTTTTTTTTCAGAAAGAAAACTGAGGCACAGAATGTTTAATTAATATGCTCAAGGTCACACAGTTGGTAGGTGGCAGGTCCTAGATTTGAACCCAAGTGATCTGGCTTCAGTGACTATACTGTTAACCAGATAAGAAATCCAACTCAGCAGATTATTATCAGCTAAAGATGGCCTCTCAGTCAACTTTAAATGCACTGTTATCAACATTCAAAGATTATCCTCAAAGATGCCATCCTTTCTGAGGAACTCCAGAATGCAGACATAGTGAAATGTGAGGAGATGAGGATCACTTACTCTAAATTTAAAGATCCTTAATGGATCAGAAGATTCTTGGAGATCAGCAAGGTGTCTCTAACATTACCAAATGACTAGCAAAAAAGCAAAGGCATAAAGTTTCAAACAAAATTAATCTTTTAAATTCAATCACTCAAACATTTTTAAAAACATTTACAATAAGCCAGGCACTAGTCTGGGTGCTGGATAGATATGGATGAAAAAGACGCCACCCCTGTTCACAAGGAGCTAACAGTTTAATGTCGGGGGTCGGAGGGGAACATAGACAAAGGTAATTTTGTTACGGTATAGAGACCTCAAGAATGGATATTATATCAAGTACTAAAAGAGAAAAGACTAGGGATAGATAACCCTTCTCCTATAGTGAGGAATAATGTTCAGGGAAGGTTTCAAGGGAGGTGAGATTTGCTCTGAGGTGAGATTTGCTCTGAGACGTAAGAATGAGGACTGAGAAGGTTGCAGCATCCCCAGCCTTGGCATTTTTGACAATTTGGACTGGATAATGTTTTGTTTGGAGGACTGGCCTGTACATTGGAAGATGTTGGATGGAAGTCCAGGTGTCTACCCACTAGATGCCAGCAGTGTCTTTCCTCAGGTTATGACAATCAAAAATGTCTTGAGGTGTTGTCAGATGTCCCCTCGGAGACAAAATTGCCCAAAGTTGAGAACTACTGGGCTGGGGGAAAAGGTGGTAGGAGCTGGCTGGGGCTATTAGAAAGGGAAAGTTGCCTGTCAGGGAGAGGACACATTGGGAATGAAGGCCTGGAGGTAAAAGATCTGGGTATGTATAAAGCTGCTGGGGCATGAGCGTGAGGTACAATGTAGCCATGAGTGGTTTTGATGATGATAGAGGAGGAAAAACTGACTGGTGGCCTGGAGAGAACTTGTAGGAAGCACACACAGGCAGGAGATGGACTAAAGGTTACTCTGAATCATAAATCCAGACAGGCTGCCTCATGGACTTATAAGGAAGCAAGGCCAGCATCCACACCAGTTAGGTGGGGCACAAAGAGACTGAGTGACTCATTCTGAGCAAAGGAGCTGCACTCTCCCCGAAGGCAGGTTAGAGGCTGTCTAAGTTCAGACAGCTTTTTTTTTTTTTTATTTTAAGAGAGCCAGACATGGCCTAACATGAGGAGAGGGGATTGCGTTCACCCTAATGTTTTTGCTATGTAAAGCATGAGACTGTACGATAGGATATCTTCATATCTGACAGCATCAGTGAATACAGCAAGGTCCCATTGAGAACTAAAATCTTTGATGAATGAGCTGCCCTGTTTAAGTAGATTTTCCAAGATATGAAAATCCTTAGTGCTTCAGTCTGCCCCTTTGAAACTTTAATTTTTTCTTATTTTACTTTATATTGCTTTCTTAGCATAAATGAAACCTAATTGGACCTTTCCTTGATAATTTAATGGTAGTTACTATGATCATTAGGTTGGTGTCTCTGAAGGGTGATCTAATTTATTTTACGTCCTCGGGCAAGTCAAATGGACCAACTACTGCAATTGTGTTCTGTAATTTTTGGGTCACATTTTTATAGCTAGATATCAGCATTACAACATTCTCATTTTGTTGTCTTCTGCCATAATTCAAAAACGTTATTGGTAATCTTTTTCTTTCTTCCTCAGAAACGTAATAACCAAGTTTGCTAGATTTACATTTAAAAATAGCTAACCTAAGTTCCAATAATGCCATAAATACTTAGATAATGTTTAATATATGCCAGACAGTGTTCAAAATTGTAAGACTCTTCTTAATACTAAAAGTACTTAAGTCTTAGTGCATCAAGTTTTTACAACTATATCAGCAGTCTTTTCCTTTTATTTTGAAGTTCTTTTCTGTGTTCTGAGAAGTTAGATGGCTAAAATTTTGATATTCAACTAAATGGGATTTTAAATACTCATGATATAACCCTTTTAGAAATCGCTAAACTCAGAAAGCAGGTGATACTTTTAGCAATCTAGAACTGTTCAACAGAGTAATAAGAAGCAAGGTGAGATTCTGAAAAAGAAAAACACATTAGGCTGAAGACTTGTGCACACATTCCATTCAGGACTCCCATTATTTTGACCTCTTTAAAGCAGGAAGCTACTTAGGCTCCCTTATCAAATGACTGAAACATGCACATTCACAAACATAGCTTCTCAGTTCAGGGAGGTCAAGAAATTCAGCAATTTGAAGAAAAAGACAAATGCTCCAAGATGGATGTGCTCAAGAGACCTGGAAAGAAATGCTTGGAGGGTTGCCCTTTATTTCTGTGACACATCACAACTTCTGGCAGAAAATCAAGAAAGGAAACTGGGCAACCATGATGATTAGTCATAAGGAAGGAGACAACAGGCATTATGAAGCCAACAGCTGCAGAACAATGGGAACCATGAGAGGCTATTTTTGTTTGGCTTCAACAATTAATTGAACCTGACAGTATACTCTGCCTTCTCTCAATCTTCTCTTACTAAAAGTGGAAAGTTTCCATGCTAAAAAATAAAAAAAAAAAAAGGTTATCTTTTTCCTGCTTAAGAATGATGAAAATGTCATTCTGCTCTTTCATCTTCATGTATTTATCTCAAAATATACTTCTTACAAATATAAAAATATTCAGACCTATAAATGACAAGTATCTGTTATTGTGTTTCCACTGCTACTGTTTTGCTGCTATTTAAAAGGCTGCCATTTGGAATCCTAAACTTGAAATTGTAATAAGTTAGGGACCTCCCTTGGCAGTAAGTATGGAAAAGAATAGCCAAAGGCCTTTACTAGCAGATGGCTTATATGGCGGCCTTTATATTGTTTGTGTTGTTTTTGTTTTTATTTATTTAAATTCCAAATTGTATCATCACAAAAATAAAATTCCACCTAAGAATGATTTGGTTACTTCCTAATTTTTTTCTAGTATTTTCCAAACTGCTCCAAAGTGAAAGCAGATGGAAATTTTACACTATCAAATCGGAAAATAAAATTGTGAAACTTTTGAAAAAGCTGTTGCCAACTTATTGGGTCTTGGACACACTGGTTATGGGTTTGGCAATATCTTACCAACCAACAGTGGTTCTTTGGAGCTTGTGGTTCTGAACAGTGGTTCTTCTGAGTTAAGGGGATTTAGTACATTTTCGTAAGCATAGACACTCTTTTGAGCTGAAGGTTTCAAATATCCAAGACAGCCTTCAGATAAATGAATGCAGGTACCTAGAAAGGTAACAGATGATTTTCATAGACATCTACTACTCATTAATGACATGAGAAATATGGGCAAATTCAGGTGCATTCTCTTAAAGGGACTATCTCAGAATTACAGAAAGGTAGAGATAAATGGAAAGGTTTTACATCCTTGGGCAGGAGTCATGAAATGCCAGTGGGAGAAAGACATGAACAAGCAAGAGTGAATGTGAATACAGAATAGTTATATGGGATGAGGAAGATGTTTGGGAAAAACAATAGTGAGCAGGAGGTAGAGATGTGTAGGAAAAAGCCCTCATCAACTGTTTCTATGTCTTGTGCTTTCATCAGTGTTTCTCTACCTCTTAACTTCTCTAACATCTGTGAGATTTAAATAAATTGTCGGTCCCTTTCTCCCAACCCATCAGTGTAAGCATAAAGACTATGGACACCTGCTAATGGACACCTCCTAATGGACACCTGCTGCTTTAGACCTCAGCATTTATCCTACCTTTTCCTGCTAAATTTTCTTCCATTTGGGGTGCTATATTTTACATATTGCATACAATCTGGTATTATAGCATGTGAGCCATACAATTTCTTGGAATTTTACTTTTGAGAAAAGCATCAAAAATACCTGCAAGGGTTAAGGCTCATTCCCTCAAAGGTGGCACCCTGAAAAGACTGTTTACCAGTTCCTTCTATGCAGATTCCCCAGAGCTGAGTTTTGTCCTTCCATAGCCTAGTCCTTTACTTGAGCTATTCCTATGCATTCCCTTTCTATTTGCAAATTTCTTTTGCTAAGATGACTGGAAGATTGGTCTACTTTCTTGGACAACGATTTATGTAGCCAAAGTGCAATTTTACTTGAAATATTCTGACCTCAGACTGATGTACATAGTGTCCATTATCAGTGGTCTCTGTATTAAAGAGTGTGTGTGCGTGTGTGAGAGAGACAGAGAGAGAGACAGAGAGAGAGAGAGAGAGAGAGAGAGAGAGAGAGAGAGAGAGAGAGTAGAGAGACAGAGAGCGCAAAAGGGAAAATGACACCAATAAATTTTGGAATATCAAGGCTTAACTTTGATTAAATAAATGATAGACACTTCTGATATATAAATGTCCCCATTTTATTGCTTGCTCTGTTGTAATCAGTACTCTTTTGCAGGCAGTCTTGCATAAAATTCTTCGTGTCACTCTATCATCTTGCAAAATCAGTGGGGTTCAACTGGGTAGACCAATGGGCAATTGCATTAGATTTCTGTCATTTGCCACTTTTGAATGATGTCTTTTAATTTGTAGCTATTCCAGGTAAAGTACTGGTGAGCTTAGGCCACTTATCAACTTTTTTCTCTCCTTTATTTGTGTTTTTGATAATAGTTATACATTTTCAAACTAGCCAGTAATTTGAAGCACATTACTTTTTTTTCATTTTATCACTTTTAATGTAGTTTGCTTTTATCTTAAATATATCTTAAGTATACTAAAGTCTTACCACCTGTCCTTTTCTTGCTATTTTAAAATTATATTTTAATTGAGTTTTGTCTCTTAATAGGAGGGGCTTATGTGAATTATGCTCTTTAGGTTCTTGCAGATACATCTGAAAAAATTTTATTTATTTATAACCTCTATGCTCAATGGACAGTCTGATTAGGTATAAAAACTTTGACACACTTTTTTTCTTGAGTGTTTTTCTTTCTTTCCTTGGAGATATTTTTTTCACTGTCTTCTAGTAAAAAATTGCTGGGGGATGTCTGACCAACTTGATTTTCTTTCACCTAAAATTATTTTGATATTTCCTTCTGCTGCTCAGAGATTCTTTATCTTTAAAATCAAACATTTTATTCAGATTATGTCTCAGTGTTGACAATCCTGTGTTATAATGTACCCCTTCCCTGGTTTATAACGTTCTCTTCAATAATCAGATTCAAATATTCTTTAAGAAAGTTTTCTTGAATTAAAATTTTAAATATTGTTTCTCTTTCATTGTTTGATTTTCTTTGCGGTCCTAATTACGTGAATTTTGGATGTCTTTGGCCTACCTTTTACTCATCATATTATTTCCAATACTTTCTATATCTTTATTTCTATTAATTTTCATTTGATTTTCTCACTTTTCTCACCTACATCTCTTATTGTGCTTTCTATGGTATTAGTATCTCTTTTGATTCTGTAATTTATTCTTTATTTCTAATTTTCTTTTTCTTCCATTTTCCCTTAAATCCTACAGTTTCCCCTAAATCCTACAGTTTCCTCTAAATCCTACAGTTTTACTGCATATGTCTAGACATCAGCTTCTCTTGTCCAGTCATGTTATCCTGAGTCCTGGTATTTCCTTCCTGGCTGTAATTATATCTATCTTGGTGAAAGGTTGTGTTGCAACTTGTATCTTTTTGTGGCAACATTTTTTTCTGGTAAGATTTTTTCTTTTATTAAACAATAACTTTTGTTGCTGTTTCCTATTTTATGGTATCTTTGAAAGGATTGTATCAGTTTCCTAAGACTGTGACAAAAAATCTACAAAGTGGATAGCTTAAAACCACAGAAATGTACTGTCTCACAGTTCTGGAGGCTGGAAGTCAGAAGCCAAAATGTTTTCAGGGACATGCACCCTTTGAAAGCTGTTGGAGAGAATCCTTCCTTGCCTGTCCTAATTTCTGGTAGTTTGCCAGCAGTCCTTAGCATTTCTTCAATTGCAGCTGGAACATTACAATGTCTGCCTTTTTTCATCACATGGTGTTCTCTCTTGTGTCTCCATGTCTTTTCTCTTCTTATAAATCTATCAGTTATATTGAATTAAGAGTACACCCTACTCCAGTATGACCTCATCTTAACTAATCACATCTGCAACAACCCTGTTTCCAAATACAGGCACATCTCAAGGTACTGAGGACAAGGATTTCAACACAACTTTTTGGGGGACACATTTGAACCCTTACAGCACGCTGTACGGTTTACTATTACTCATATTTGAATAAATTAAAATTTCCAGACAAAATAATATTAGCAGGAGACTTTTGTGGGGGTCAGAGCAGGAGTCTAGGGAGTGAGACAGTTTGCTAGGAATCTGGGGCTAAGGAAATGGATTGTTTCATTATAATGAAATTTCTCTGTATAGCCATGCCTCTGATGCTTCTCTGACCTAGCTTTACTAAACACTCCTTTCAAGAACATAGTCCTTGCTTCCGAGGTATCCTTTTGTCTTTTGAAAGATGGTGCTTTCTTACACCAAGAGGATCCAAGAGGGCTTTCAGTATCTTATGTCACAGCAGCTGCAGTGATTGTGCTCTTTTAGTCCTCAGCCTTGTCACAACAGTGTCTATTTAAGAGGGACTTTTTCCTTATAGTAGTTCATATTTGCTGCTCGTTTCTGAGATCTGTCCACTCTAGACCACCATCGTCCTCCATGCTTCTCCCTATCGTGCCGCTATAGCTTTCCGTGCAGATTTTGCTGGTTTTCCTTGCTGTTGCCCACACAGGCAATTTGTAGTTTTCAAATTTTCTCTGTCTCTTAGTTTTACTGAAGACGTAGTTTATAGGCTCCCCTTGCCTTCACCTCCTCCAGAATGAGAAGAGAGTAGATTTGGCATTAAGTTACTATTGTGTTTCTACTGGAACAAGGAGCTCTTCAACTGCTTTCTTCCAAGAGTAAGGGTAGATAGCAACATGGATTTTTTTCTTCTCCCCTTCTATCCTGCCCCTTTTCCTTCTCATTCTCTCTCTCTACATTTTTGGAAAAATAAAATACTAAGCTAGGAGCAAGATTTTAATTGTTTTAGATCAGCATTATCTGTGCTGTCCAATATGGTAGCTGCTGTCCACTGTGACTCTTCCTTGCTTAAAATGTAGCTATGTGCCTTAGAAACTAAATCATGAAATGTTTTACTTTATTCAATTAGCCTTAACAGCTGTGTGTGGCTAGTTGTTATCCTATTGAAGGATGTAATTTTAGACAATGCAGGGAGGTGGAGGCTAGGAGAAGGAGAGAACAAAGAAGGAAATAAAGAGGACTCCATAGTACATGAAGTAGTGGAATAAAAGAGAAATAAAGACATCTAGTTATGATTATATAGGGTGTTGCTATTTAATATTTGATGCAAAATTTTCTATCTTGTTCCCCATGTAACTGTGAACGTAAATGGCACACAAACTAAATATCTACCAAATTCAATGTGTTATAGCCATTGACCCAAATATACCATAATCTGTTTAATCAAATTCTGAAAGCATATACCTATAATGTGTTTCCTATTTGTTTTTGACATGCAGGTCTTCATTTTCTGAGGTGCACTTGGTATCAGCTGGCACAATCACTGGTTCCTAAGAACAAATGCCCCCAGTGTATAATCTGTCATACATGGTAAATCAATCTGCTTTGGTTTACTCTAGATTGACACAGCACTTGTAGACTATTATTCTAAGTGAAGCAACTCAGGAATAGAAAATAAACATTGTGTGTTCTCACTCGTAAGCTATGAGGATGCAAAGGCATAAGAATAACACAATGGATTCTGGGGACTCGGGCAAAGGATAGGAAGGGAGTGAGGGATAAAAGACTACAAATTGGGTTCAGTGTATACTGCTCAGGTGATGGGTGCACCAAAATCTCACAAATCACCACTAAAAAACTTACTCATGTAACTAAATACCACCTTTTCCCCAAAAACCTGTGGAAATAAAATCACACACATATAAACTAATCTTCTATTTTATAACACTTGAATGTAATGTAATTGTTTTCTATTCAAACATATCTTATATACTCACATATACATCTGGATCAAAATATATAGCATTTTATAAAATTGGCCGCTTTCACCAGTTATTCTGTATTTTGGAATATTTTTCTTATTGATTTACTGATGCTCTTGCTTTGTTTCTATGGCAATGCCTCCAGTGATTATAGCTTCAAGCTTTCTGAAAAGATTTATTTATTCATCCCAGAGAAGTACAAGAGAGAAATGACTGCTATAAACTCTAGTCATCCTCATGCTCCGGAGTTGCCAACTGATAAACTCAAATGGTTTTCATTAGCCACATGGTTCTCAAGGAACATTCAGCCAGTCTGCTTGTATTCCTCACTTAACTGCTACAGCAGGAAGATTTCAAATGATAGGCATCTTCACAACTACAAATGGTGGGGAAACAGATTATAAAACAAATTACACTTCAGTTTTAGGCAAGTTAATGATATTAAAGATTCTTTGAATCTATTTGATAAACTGGTTCCAAGTAATTTTATCCATTTTAACTGTATTAAAAATTACTACTCTGGAATTTGTGACCAGCTGAATTTTTATATTACAAATCCACAGAAACAAGAAGTCCAAATTCTCTCAACAAAAGAAGTAAACAAATAAGGTACATATGTCACTTGTGAGGTATGGACTTCAGTGGGACTCACATGAATGTCCTAGTAGATTCGGTTCTGAATGTAGTCATGTTTTTCATTCTTCAAATAAATGAATTAAGCAAGCAACACCCCCCGATTTTGGCATGAAATAAAAGCTCAGCAATTCAGACACGATTAATTTGAAGTTTAAAAATTATTTATTTAGTGTTCAACCATGATTTACTTATACACATTCTGGGAGATAAAAGTTGACTAAGCAAAATGAGGAAAATGAAACAACCTATATGAGGACTGTTTAAAAAAACATAGTAAGGAAAATAATTTCAAAACTAATTAATGCTAAATTTCAATCCTTCTTTACTTGTATTAGAGCAGATCTGGCATACTACCATATGCAAGGTTCATCTTTTGTCCTTTTCCAGATTCATAGCTTTAATGTTTATTGGTACACTGGCTATTTCCCTTCACCCTCTTCCTCCCGTTAGTCACTACTGCTTACTGCCCTGTCACTTTTTTCTCCCAGACAAGCTTCTTGAAAGCTAAGCCTACCCTCACCATTCATGCCTCAGCTCACTTCAACATAGCCTCATCTGCCATTTTTCCTCAATTAAGTCACAAACAATATTGTTATTCCCAAAACCAATGTATGCATTTAAGACTTTATATTACAGTAGTTTATCCTTCCCTGTGGGTGATATGTTCCAAAATGCTGCAAGGGGTGCCTGAAAGTGCAGATAGTACTTTCATCTTTGTATATACTATGTTTTTTCCTATGCATACATAACTGTGTGAAAGTTTAATTTATAAATTAAGCACTTTGAGATTAACAACAATAACTAATAATAAAATAGAACAGTTATAACAATATGTCAGCATTACTACTCCAGTGCTTTGAAGCTATTATTAAGGAAAATAAGGGTTATTTGAACATAAACACGGTGATACTGCAACAGTTGATCTGATAACTGAGAAAGTAGCTAAGAGACAAAGAGGCAGGTAACAGAGGCACAGATATGCTGGACAAAGAAACGACTCACATACTGCACAGGATGGAGTGGGATGGCACAAGATTTCATGATACTACTAAGACTGGCACACAATTTAAAACTGATGAATTGTTTATTTCTGGAATTTTCCATTTAATATTTTTCAACTGCAGTTTACCATGGGTAAGTGGGATGAAACCACAGATAAGGCAGGACTACTGTATTGGACCTTTCTACTGTAGCTCACACACTGACTCATCAATCTTTCTTTAAACTTTCACCTTTTATGAGCTGTCTCATTCTTTGGCTTAAATCCTTCAATAAATTCTCATTATCTTTATAGAAAATACTAAAGCTATTAACTTTGCCTAGGGACAGCTTTCACATATAAGCTCAGTTGTCTTTTCAGTTTAATCTTTTGTTACTCTCCCTAACAACCTCCCACCCCCGCTCAGTACTCAGTGTAACTACTAAGCTGAGATCATCACAAGTCTTTTTGAATCTGTGTATCTATCATGTCTTCACTTGAGTATTTTCCTTTCCTGGGATACTCTTTCCTTAATCTTCTGGTTTCAGTTTAACCATCTTTTTTTTTTTTTTTTTTTTTATAGAGTCTTCTCTGATATCCATGTCCTAATTTGTGGTCCTATCTGTGTACTTTGATAGGACCATGCATTATCCTTGCCATATTCCTTTCAGAGTGCATTGTAACTGCTGCCTTTATTTTCTCAGCAAGTTTTAGTATAATATCAAAGAAGAATATCTACAGTTATGTGAAAAGCCTACTTAAATACCCCTCCCTTCTACAACTACTTATCTATATGAGGCCAGTATTACTTCATATACTGCAAGTAAAACAACTTGTCACATCAATTAACTGTATTTCAGGCATATAAGAATCTTCTGTCTTTTATTAAGCCAGACAGATTTTCCAAAAGTTTAAAAACAGTTCCGCTCTCCTAGATTACTTTTGTATTAGAGAATGTAGATTTAAAAAATAAACATACTTAAGATAATGTAATAGATTTATAGTTTTTTAAACAAATTACTAAATTAGTATTTAACATTTTTTCAGTTTTAATTTATAATACTGTAAATGTTGATGGATATAACTCACAAAAAGTAAAGTCCTTGGAGATTCCCAATAATTTCAAAGGTGTTTTGGGGATTCTGAAACAAAAGGTGCTTGCAGATTACCGCTGTAGATCTATTTGGGTGAACTGAGAAGAATAGTGAGGCTTCTCTAAGAGCATGTTTATATACTTATTTAGGTCTTAATTTCTTTCAGTATTGTTTTATAGCTTTTAGTGCAACTATCTTGGAATATTTATTACTTTTTATCTTATTTTAGATTTTCATATTATTGCAGTGGAATTTAAAATTTTGCTTTTTCCCACTGTTTTCTATTAGAATATAGAAATACAATCAAATTTTGTATTCTGCAATTGTGACATTGCTAAATTCATTTGTTAGTTCTAGAAATTGTTTTGTAGATTTTTTAAGATTTGGAAAGCAATCGTGTCACCTACAAATAAGAGAAAATTTTGTCTACCTTTCCAGTTTCCATGCCCTTTACTTCTTTTATTTCTGAATCCACTAGTAAAATGTCTAACTGAAGCAGTGAGAACAGATATCATTTTCTTTTTTCTGAATATAAAGGGGAACTTTTTAGACTTTTACCATTCAATATGTGTGTTTGCTTCTTTGTTTTTAATAATGCACTTTACTGGATTAAAGAAGTTGCTTCCCATTCATAATTGGAAAAAAGTTTTTCTTTCTTTCTTTCTTTCTCTTTCTTTCTTTCTTTCTTTCTTTCTTTCTTTCTTTCTTTCTTTCTTTCTTTCTTTCTTTCTTTCTTTCTTTTCTTTCCTTCTTTCTTTCCTTTCTTTCCCTTCTTTCCTTTCTTCCTTTCTTCCTTTCTTTCTTTCTTTCATAAGTGAGTGTTGAATTTTGCCACATGGTTTTTCTACATCTTTCTGTATCTTTAGATGTGTGTCAACCCCATGAGTTAATCATTTGGTTCATCTATTTAATTCAGTTAGTATAGAGAATTCTATTGCTTGATGCACTTGAATGTTTCACCAGTCTTCTTTGTTTGTTTGTTTTGAGACAGAGTCTCACTCTGTCGGTTAGGCTGGAGTGCAGTGGCATAATCTCGGCTCACTGCAACCTGTCTCCCAGCCTCAAGCAATTCTCCTGCCTCAGCCTCCCAAGTAGCTGGGTTTACAGGCATGTGCCACCACACCCGGCTAATTTTTGTATTTTCGGTAGAGATGGGGTTTCACTGTGTTGGCCAGACTGGTCTCGAACTCCTGATGTCAGGTAATCCGCCTGCCTAAACCTCCCAAAGTGCTGGGATTATAGGCATGTGTCACCATGCCCAGCCTGTTTCACCAATCTTTGCATTCCTGGTGTAGAGACCATTTGGTCCTAATATATCTACCTTTTTATATATTGTTGGATTAAATTGCTAATGTGCATCTACATTAAATGATATTGGTCATTAATTTTAGGTCTTTGTACTGTATTCATCAATTTTGTGTCAGGGTTTTCTATTCTGTTTAAAGAAGTTGTAATTGCCCCTTCCTTTTCTATTCCTTAAGAGAGTTCTGGTAATATTGGTATTATGTGTTCTTTAAATGTGTTGTTCAATTCACAGTGAAGCCATCTGAGCCTGAAGTTTTCTTTGTGAGAAAGTGTTTGATAACCAGTTTGACCTTTCTAATAAATATAACTATGAACTTTTAAAAATTTCATCTCAGGTTAGTCCTGGTAAGCTGTATACATCAAGAAAATTATCTACCTAAATCATAAAGTAGTTTCTAATATTTTGCTATTGTATAATAAAATACATATTAATTTATTTCTGATACTAATTTTATCATAATTTTTTAAATTTCTGTTTTATCTCTTTGTTTTTAATTATTATAGCTTGGGCTTTATTGATTTCATTAATCTTTTCAAAGAACAAAGTTTTCACTTTGTCAATTATCTAGTTTTTATTATCTATTTCACTGATTTCTAATATCTTCATTTACCCTTCCTTCTACTTTTACTTAAAGTTTACTTTTATTCCTGTTTCTAGCTTTTATAGATAATATTGACTATATAAGTAGTTACAAATTTTTCTCTAAGGTCTGCTTTAGCTATGTATTTGGGTTTCTCCAGAGGAACAGACCTCAGAATTAAAATATACTAAACATAAATAAACTCATTAATTAATTTAACTAAACATCTATTATGGGAATTTTCTCATATAATTATGGAGGCCAGAAGGTCCCAAAATAGAAGGCCATGAGAACCAGTGAAGCAATGGTGTAGGTCTTGGTCCAACTCTGAAAGTCTGAGAACTTGGTGGTGCTGACGATGAGGGCATCCATAGTGTAAGTTCTGGTCTGAATCTGAAAACCAGAAATGCAGTGTCAGAGGGCAGAAGATGGATGTCCTGGTTCAGGGAGATGAATTAGTACTTCCTTCACCTTTGCATTCTGCTCAGGCCCTTAATGGATTAGATGATGCCCATTCACGTTGGTGAGGTTGAATCTCCTTTACTTAGTCTACTGATTCAAATGCTAATCTCTACCTGAAGTATTCCCACAGACACACCTGGAGTAATATTTTACTAGCTATCTAGACATCACTTAGCTCAAATTGGCACATAAATTAACCGTCATATGGTGCATATGTATTAAAATATGATCAATTTCAGAATATTTTAAATTTTCTTGTAGTTTCTTCTGACCTACTAGAACTTTTACTTATTTCCAAATCTTTGGGGCTTTTCTACATATCTCGTGACTTATTTATTTATAATTTATTTTTACTAAAATGCATATTCTGTAATATTTAATTATTGACATTTATTATGACTTGCTTTATGACACAGCATAACATTTTTTGTGAATGTGTCCTGTACATTTTGAAAAAATTATTTAAACATTTGTTGCATACAATGTTTTATAAATGTGAATTAAGTCAAGGTGGTTAATAGCATTGTTCCAGTCTTCTTCAGACACTCTTTCTGATTTTTCATCTATATGGTCTATTAATTATAATCAATCACTATTATACCAATTAGTGAAAGAGGGATATTAAAATTTCCAGATATAATGAAGATTTGTTTATTTTTCTTTCTAGATATCTCAGTTTTTAATTCAAGTTTTGAAATTCTATATTCAGGCTCATACACATCTATTCTGATTATTTTATCATTATAAAATGATTCACTTTATCTCTGGCAATACTCCTTATTTGATGTCTATTTTGTCTGTTATAATGACTCCATTTTTATTATGTTTACTATTCAAATTATAAATATATATATTTTTTTCCCCATCTATTCATTCCTTTTACACCTATCTTTGCCTTTATATTTAGCTTACATCTCTTTTATACAACATATAATTAGGTCTTGCTTCTTATCCAGTCTTACAAACATTGTTTTCAATATGAATATTTAGTTCATTTTACTTCCTTCTCTTAGTTAATAATTTTCTAAATATTTCATTTTGATTTCTCTATTGTACTTTAAGTTACACATCTTAGCATTTTTCAGTGTTTTCTGTAGGGATTACAATATAAATCCTAACCTATCACATTCTACTAAGTGTTAGCATTGTACCACATAAAATATAAGAATTGTGCCACTGTATAGTTCCATTTGCTGCACCCATTTTTTGTATTAGTGTCATATATTGTGTGTATACATGATATCTATATGTTATAAACTCCATAGTAGGGTATTACACCATTTTTCTTAAAGAGGCATGTATCTTTAAAAGAAATTATTTAAAAAGTATATTTTCTTACATATTTCCCATATCTGTTGCTCTTCTTTACCTCCTGTAGATTCACATATGTATCTGGTGTCATTTCTCTGCATCCTGATGTAATTTACTTAGCAGTAAATTCTCATTTTTGTCTATCTAATAAATACTTTTATTTTGGCATCATTTCCAGAGGATATTTTTGCGAATATAAAATTCTAGGTTGACAGTTATTTTTCCTTTTCTTTCAGCACTTTAAAGATGTTTTTGTGTCTTATGGCTTTTATTCTTTCTGATAAGTCAGTCATCAATGTTACTACCCTCTTCCTTTATGTAATAAGTCATTTTTTTCTGACTGCTTTCAACATTTTGTTACTTTAACATAACTCTTTGATTTTCAAGATTTTGTCTGTGTTATGGATTGTTGCTTTCTTTGTTATAACTTGCTTGGGATTTACTGAAGTTTTTGTATCTATAAATTGTTTTTTATCGTCAGATTGGGGATATTTTTAATAATCAGTACTTCAGATATTTTTGTCTTATTATCTCTCTTTTTTCCCTTATAAAATTTCAATTACATATATGTTGTGACCTTGTTTTATCAGATTGGACGATTCTTTCAATGTGTCTTCAAATTTACTGACATTTTCATTTTAGACACTATAATTTTAACTCCTGGAATTTTTATTTGATTTGTTTTTAAATAGTTCTCATTTATCTGCTGTGATTTCCCATCTGTTTATTGATTTTTATAATATTTTCTTTGTCCATCCTTGAATATATTTATAATAACTGCTTTAAGGTCCTCATCTATATATTCCAACCTGTCAGAGTCAGTTTTACTGACTGCTGTTTTCTTTTTCTTTCTTTTTTTTTTGAGACGGAGTCTAGCTCTGTCGCCCAGGCTGGAGTGCAATGGCACCATCTCTGCTCACTGCAAATTCCGCCTCTGGGGTTCATGCCATTCTCCTGCCTCAGCGTCCTGAGTATCTGGGACTATGGGCACCCACCAGCACACCTGGCTAATTTTTTGTATTTTTAATAGAAACGCAGTTTCACCATGTTAGCCAGGATGGTCTCGATCTCCTGACGTCGCAATCCACCTGCCTTGGACTCTCAAAGTGCTGGGATTACAGGTGTGAGCCACCGCACCCAGCCCTAACTGCTGTTTTCTTGAATATGGGCCACACTTTCTGTTTTTCACATGTTTAGTGATTTTTTTTATTGTATGCTGAATATTATAAATAATATATTATAGATACTTTGTATTCTGAAATCTGCTGCTGAAGAATGATTATCTTGATTTTAACAAGAAATTGTCTTTGGCTGCAATCAAACTCTGAATTCTGTAATGCCTGCTGTAGGTATCAGTTGAAATCTTGACTCATTTATCTTACCCTTCTAGCTATAGTCTTTAGTTTCTCTTTGATGTCTCTTTCATGCATATGGAGTTCAAGGTTCAGCTTAGGACCTAGGCAGATAATATACAGCATTAAAAGCTTTTCTTCATTTTTCCTTTTATTTTCTAGCCACTCTGGCAGTTCCAAATTCTGTCCTTTGACTCATCAAGCCAGTAACAATATGGCTTTTCCTTGATCTTCAGCCTTGCCACACAGTAAGGACTGGGCTGTTCCCACAAGAGAAAAACTGTACAAATGCAAGCTCACCCAGTAGTCTCCTTGTTTTAAGAGTTGACACTTCTTCAATACTTGATCGCTTTCAATTACTCTTTAATGTCTTCAAATATTGAAAGTGTCACTGCTAATAACTTTAAGTCTCATCTCTCAAACAGTGATTGAAATCACTCAGACTTATTTGCTAAAAGGGCAAGAGTTCCTTTTGGAACAAACCACATATGACACATTTTCATAGCAAGATGATATGCTAGACAGAAAAGTCATTCTCTATGTTTGTCCCTTATGGCAGATAAACTTTTCATGGATATACTTACATGGGGCTAATAAATAGATAATCAAAGGTAACATTTAGAGTCCCTGCTATGTGTTTGAGACTGTACTAGGTTCTTAATGCAGATTATTTCATTTAATTCCTGCAAGTATCCAATAGATATAAGTATTATTACTATATTTATTATATAGATGAGGAAACTGATACTAAGAGAAGTTTAATGAAAAGCTGTTACACAACTGCTAAGTGGCAGAGTTAGAATTTAACACGAAGGAATTTGTTTCCAAATTAACCCACAATCTTGTTAGTTTATCCCTGTCACTGCTGAAGGGATGTCTAGAAATGTCTAGAAATTTGCTTTTGGGCAAAGCTGACAGTATAAAGTCCTTTCCTAAACAGAGTAGTTAGGTAATTTCTAAATTTTCTGTGCCTTCTCTGTGGCAGACACTTAATTCTGCTTGTACATTTAATTTTGATAGCATCCTGTGAGGCTGACGTTATTATTATTTCATTTCACAGACAAGAACACACTGTCCCTGAGAGGTTATATAACAACCCCAAGGTCAGACTTTGATGGGAGTAGGACTAAGAACACTAATATCCCAGGTCTTATTAATTTCATACTACCCCCTACTCCACAATACTGCCTCCTTTGTCCCAGGCTCCTCTCCATATTTCACTTGACTTCATTGTTACACTCCAGTTTAATTCATAACCATAGAAATGATGTCAAAGGCAGTAAAAAGACCTCCCCCTTCCCCTTGCACCAAAAAAAAAAAAATCAAAATCCTGTTAGTTATCTCTACTATTTTTAAATGGTTCCTGATGCATTCTTTAACATGCTTCCTTTTCTTCTTTTTAAATTAAGTACACATTTAGGCTTAAAAGATAATACGTGAGATATTTTCATATGCAGATGTCTTTTTCTGCATCACAACATTGGTTTGCTTTACCTAAAAACATGAGCAAAGTCTCAGTGGCTTCCAAGGACATGAATTATTTAATATTTTACATTAGTTCATCTCATTTACTGGAGTGTCCCTGGGACATATTCATTTACACAGGAAGGATGTCAGGGGAAACATTTTAAAAACTATAATAATAATAATAGCTAAATAGAAATCTGAAATTATTGTAAACCACCCTCTATTCTCAGATTACATTAAAGTGTATGGCCTATTTACAAAATTTTCATGAGGCTTTTAACTTGGCAGAGCTCATTCAAGATGTCCAAATTACTTATTTGCATCCTGCTCTGAATAAACTGACTAGATTCAATTACCTGATTCCTCACTCTGAATCACTGTGATCCAGGTCCCTAGTTAATATACTCCTCATGTTGTTGATTATCTCATTTTTCAAGAGCAAAATTATAAAATCAAGTCTTGATATGCATAAATTGACTTTCCTCATATGTGCAATAATGTTGAGTTAGGGAAATTAACTTGAAGTAGATGGGAGTTAATTAGGAACTTCCCACTTGCCTCTTATTTATCCTTCATCGTTGTTGCTAGTTTGTGCTCTGACCGTCCACTGCATAGTCGTTTTCAGCTAAACCAGGAGAGTTAATTTCCTGTGTTTGTCCTTCTCATCACCACCTCAGGAACAGAGAATTGAAACTCTAGTCTGTTCAGTCTGTCATGGAGGATGATTTCCAAACCATCTGCTATCTCAGAAAACAATTCATTCTGACAAACCTCCCAGCCAAGTCACCACTCTGATATTATGCTTGCAGTCAACACAAAGATTAATAACCTGCCACGGCTAACTGTCAAGCTTTCTGACTGAACAAAAATAGAGACTCCAGATTGTACTATTTGGCAAGATGTTCCAAATATTAAGGTGAGCTCCTGTGTTAATTCTTCATTAAGATGGGAAATGCCTGGAGAAATTATTAATAATACCAGTATCATCTTATCTAAAGGGGGCTATTAAATGGGAATTATCCTTTATCTCTTGTCCCAGAAAATCTTGTCAGGTCTTAATTAAGTCATCCATTAGCCTCTGCAAATGGACTGACTATATATTTACCTGAGAGAGATAACAGTTTCTAGTCAGGCTCTGTGGAAAATTGAGTTTTTAAATTTTTCTCTTTTTTTTTCCCACCAAAGTGTGTTTTTTTCTCTTTAACGGAATGGAACAGAGAATACGCTCACATGTTTTCCTCTGCTGGAGTACTACATTGTTTCCAGTCTCTAGATGATTTCAATTCAATTTTAAGTTTTCTCTTCATCGTGACCTCTCTCTTCCTTTAGGCACCCTTCACCTTCTTTATGACCTACAGAGACAGCCTCTTTAGTGGCCTCCTCCTCACAGGACTCTCCTTCCTCCAGTCCATCTTTCATATTTCATTCCTGTTATCTTTCATTAAAAAACAAACCTATCCTGCCATATTACCCCTTAAAAATCTCTGTTGACTCTCTATTACCTAGAAAAAATTCAAAATTTTTTAAAAATCATAAAAGAACATTTATAATCTGAAGCAAAAATGATTTTGTGGCCTTCTTTCTTGGTGTCCAGTCATCAATGTGCCCCGTGGGACAGCCCAGCCAAACTCCTCATTACCTGACATTCACTAGTTTTTCCCCTCTCTGTCTGTGCCTTCTCCATAGTTTTCCCACCATCAGCATGTGTAGAGACTAACTCTACTTTAGCACACTCTTATTCATTCATTCTTCAGAACTCGGTTCATAGAGATCCATGTAAAATCTTTCTTATTATTTCAGCGAGTCAGTAACTCCTTTTCTGAACACTGTAGCTCTTTCTTCATAATCTTATAAAAGTATTTACCAATTGTTTTCCTTGTGGTAAGACAAGTTACTATGAATTCTACCTCTTAACAAATTTTTAAGCGTAAAATACACTATCATTGACTACAGATACAATGGAATAACCTCAACCATAAAAATGAATGAATTAATGGCATTCACAGCAACCTGAATGGGACTGGAGACTATTATTCTAAGTGAAGTAACTCAGGAATGGAAAACTAAACATTGCATGTTCTCACTCATAAGCTATGAGGATGCAAGGCATAAGAATAACACAATGGATTCTGGGGACTCGGGCAAAGGATAGGAAGGGAGTGAGGGATAAAAGACTACAAATTGGGTTCAGTGTATACTGCTCAAGCGATGGGTGCACCAAAATCTCACAAATCACCACTAAAGAACTTACTCATGTAAATAAATACCACCTGTTCCCCAAAAACCTATGGAAATAACGAATTTTAAAAAGTGAATTACCAACACAAACATTTCATTCCAAAGTGGTGAACGCTTTGCATTAAAATTTAATCTTGTAAATTCTGTTATAAAATGCAAATGAATGATTTGTTAGAAGTACGATGTCGATTACCAAATACTCAGTATTACTTTAAAGGGAGAGCAGGCCCTGGAGTAGTAGACTAGTAAATTTTAATAAAAGTCAGAATGGATCCCTACAGTGGGAGGTTGTGGGCAGCCTGGAAACAGTATGACTGGGAGAATGGGGTCAGGAGAGGAGACTGGTATTTCTAGGAGAGAGAAGAGCAAAGAAAAAAGGTATTAGAAGATATCAAATTCAAATATCAACTTATTTTTTATCAAACTTATTTTTTACAAATATCAAACTTTTTTCAAATATCAAACTTATTTTTTTCAAATATCAAACTTATTTTTTACAAAATTTGTAGAATAGGCATTCTGATACTATAACGTTTCTCTTAGTAGCTGATGATGCATGTTTTAAGCACAAATACCTAAAGTACAAATTTATAGTTTGAAAACCATATATTGCAAAAATGAAACTCTTATAGCAGCAATAGCTGACCTCTCTTGAAAGATGAAACAAGCATCATGGCCCCTAATGTCGGAATTAAAGATCAGAATTACAATCAGTTTCAGAATAATCTTAAGATCCATAGCTAAAATATTGACTGGAATTTTAACGACGCTAATCAAAATCTCAGCTGTAATTATATCACTTTAATAAAAACTATTATCATAGTTGCCCTGAGAAGCTGTCACTGACCAGAGAAGAAGCATTAAAAGCATTACAATAATTGATACAACTGAAGAAAACCCTGCTCTAAATTAACAATTAATGCATTGCAGACATATCTTTCCTTTCTATAAATATAAATAGGATTAATTGACCTATACAAATAATTTCAGCTGGGTGTGGTGACACATGTCCACAGTTCCAACTACTCAGGAGACTGAGGTGGGAGGAATGCTTGAGCCCAGGAGTTCCAGGTTGCAGTGTGCCATGACTGTGTCTGTGAATAGTAAGA
Organism: Macaca mulatta; assembly: GCF_049350105.2. Classification (NCBI taxonomy): domain Eukaryota; kingdom Metazoa; phylum Chordata; class Mammalia; order Primates; family Cercopithecidae; genus Macaca; species Macaca mulatta. The sequence goes on along the minus strand of NC_133410.1, from coordinate 110,043,004 downwards.
AGTTTCATAAACAGACATTTCAGAAAACATTAGAAAAAAGAAAAACACACAAATGATATGAGGCTTTAATTTACTTCTTTCAGTCCAAAACATTTATAACTTATGGTAAGAAACTTCATAATGTTTTGACAAAAATTTTTAAGGTCATTCACTAATATAATTTGTCCAATTGATTATTAAAAACGTTTTACACAGTTTAAGTTTGCATAGTCATTTATATGGACCCACGCTATTGGTGAAAGAGAGAACTGCCCATAAAAGAAAGGATTCAGAAATGTTAAATGTCATAAGCAAGAAGATAAAGCTGACGACTATCAGACTTTGTACCCTAATAACAGAGAACGCTTATTTTCATGGGTCCAAGGTACATTTATAAATATTGTAAGTATTCTGTGCCTCAAAATATAAAACTTCAATAAATTAAAAAAATAAAAATATTATAAACAAGTTTTTAATTGCCATAGAATAGGACAATATATCAGTTACAAAGTCAGAAAAATAGAAACTGTAAAATGTCTATCTTTTTAAATTCAGCAAGTTAAAAAAAATGGAGACAAACTGTAGGACACAATGAATGCCTTGCTTAAAATAAAGCTTATAGTTATGATTCTTTTATCAATAAAAATTAAAGCATGGAAGTATAAATTAATCATATGACTCCAAATTTAGAAAAATGAAAATGAAAAAAGAAAGTAGAAGAAAAGAATTAAGAAATATAAAAACAAATCTTAATGAATTAAAAAATATTTAAATGGTAGAACAAATATGTAAACAAGCAAATTTATTAATAGATAATATATAACAACCTAGTGTAATCACAAAGCAATAATGAACACATATCTAGAATAAGAAATAACAAAGAATATAAGAATTTTTAAAAATGCTATACAAATGTTATATGAAATTGGATGAAAGGGATAATTTTCTAGGAAAATATAATTTACAAACTGACCCAGAAGAGAAAGAAAAGTGCACATGCATTTTCACAAATATAGTTGTCAAAGGATTAATCTTACAAAAGCTTCATGTCTAGACAGTTTAGCTGTGGAATTCTATCAAACTTTAATGAATAATTAATTTCAATGCTATTTAATCTTTTTCTAGATGTAGAAAACACAGAAAATTTTTCTAATACTTTTTTGTAATGAAGCGAATATAATTTGCCATTGAATCTGAAGAGATAGTTCATCATGAAAACTACAGAAAAACATTTCTTACGCATCTAAATTTTAAAAAGTCAATATGAAATAAAAAATAGAATTTATCAGGTTACAAAAAGAGTAAAAAAACTTGAGCAAGAGGAGTTCATTTCACAGAAACAAGGATGTTTCCATATTAAGAAATCCATTAATAGAATATACTATATTAGTATAATACATGACCATCTTGTAGATGCAGAAGACATTTGACAAAACTTAAGCTATTTTTGATAAGTAAGAATTATTACTTGCTAAATAGGAATTGAAAGATAATTAACAGGGTTTTTTTTTTTTTTTTAAATTTGTGTGTCTACATATAATCATCCCCAAAGCCAGCATCATATATAATGGAGAAATTCCTGCTAAAATGAGGAAAAACACAAAGATATTGACTATCCCTACTAGTACTTAACATTGCACTGGAGTTACAAGCCAATGCAATTAGACAAGAAAAAAATATTGGAAATATAAAAGTTGAAAAAAAGACAAAATTATTACTGTTTTAAGAAAAATAACTGTAAAACTAGAAATGCAAGATAACTAAAAATATGAGAATTCAATAAGGTAAAAGCCTCTAAACAGAAGATCTGCTAGATCAGAAAACTGCCTACAGAACACCAATTAAAAATGTCTAGAAATAAACTTGATAAGACATATGTAAAAGGGAAGGGATGAAGATAAGTTGGCTAATGGGTACCAAAATTCAGTAGATAGAAGGAATTAATTTTAGTATTCAATAGTACAGTAGGAAAATTATAGTTAACAATAGTTCATTGTATATTTCAAAATATCTAGAAGAGAAGAATTGTAATGTCTCCAACACAAAGATAAACATTTGAGATGATGGATATCCCAGTTAATCTGACTTAATCATTACACATTGTATACATGTATAAAAATATCACATGTACACCCAAAACATGTACAATTATGATATAGTAATACAAAATACAAAATATATAGGAGAAAATATCTAAAACATTCTTGAAATACATAGAGATTGTATTAACAAACAGAAACACTTATGTGCCTGGTTTGGATTCAATATTATAAAGACGTTAGTTCTTTCTAAGTTAACCAATGTATTTTATCTGACTACAGTAAAAAATCTACTTTTTTGATAGAAAAGATGATTCTAAATATCATAAATAAAAAGAAACCAAGTAAAATGAAGAACACACTTAAAATAAGTAACTTAAATAAAAACTAGTCCTACCAAATGTTAAAACATAGTATTATAATACAGTGCATCAATAATGAAAAGAAAATACATGAAAACACAGACAGTCCAATAGGACAGAATGGAAAATCCAGAAAGAGAAGCAAATACATATAGGAATTTAGTATATATTAAAGGCTGCATTTTAAAATCTTTTTATTAAGTAAAATTAGGATATGAAACAACACATATTTGTATAAATAGCTAACAGGCATAAAGATATTCCCCAATTCATAAATATTTAAATGCAAAAATTAAAAAAAATGATAAGCATCTGAGAAAAATCTATTATAGAAGAAAAGTCTGGGAAAAATCTGTTACAACCTTAGGACAGGCAAGGCCAATTAAACTATTATTTAAATCCAGGCTCTATAAAAGAAAAGACCGGTTGATTTTACTACATGAAAGTAAAATATTCTGCGTGGCAAAAAAAATAATAATAATAATGTTAAAAGACAACTGACAAGAAAAATATTACAACTCATTCTACAGAAGAAGAACTAATATCCCCAATATTACAGTGTTCTTAAATCTTAGTGTAAGAAAAAAAAAATCAGTGAAAAGTAAGCTAGGAAAATGAACAGATGATTCATCAAAAATAAGTGAAAATAGGTCTTACTACATGTAGAGATGCTGAAGATCTTTAATAATAACAGAAGTGAAAATTAAAGCTTCTGGGATAACAATTCTCATCTCTCATATTCATATAATCCGAATGATGTTTTGTGTAAGCACTATCAATTACTTATCCCCTTCTAACCCACTATAAAAAAACCACTTAAGTTAGTTGCATCTGTATGCGTCCATTATCTCATTAGGCAAATATATATATTTTTATGTTCTTGCAACTTTCTTTCATTAGTGATAGTATACTATAAACACTTTTCTGTACCTTATCTAGTTACTTGAAAATATATCATGGATAGCTTTCCAAATACGTGGTTATCTCACTTTTTTACAGCTACACCAAATCCCAATGAGTGTATGCCACACAGTTTATTTTACCAATCCCTACAGATGGTACCTTTTTTATATAGTGGGACCCATAGGAAGAGATGCTCAAGATTATTAACAATAACAAGAGTAAAAATTTAAAACTTCTTAGATAACAATTTTTATGTTCCAGTTTGGTAATACCCTAAATATGTTTTTCTCTAAACACTTGTTGGTAAGATTGTGAGGAAACAGACACTCAAACTGCTGATGGGATTACAAATAAAGCCAACCCCTATTGAAAACAATTTGACAATATCTACAAAATCACATCTATACTAAACATTTTATTCATTTGTCAGAAATTATCCAACAGATATCTTTGCACTCATAAAAATGGTTTATGTGAAATATTTATTTTGCCTTGTTTGAAACAAGAAAATATTAGAAATAACTCATTTTTCAGACATATTTCCAGTTTGCATATGTATTAGTGCAACCAAGAAGGGACGCATGTTTGAACTTCTCTTTAAGAAATAACTTGGTCAGGAGTTTAAGACCAGCCTGGCTAACGTGGTGAAACCTCGTCTCTACTAAAATACAAAAATTAGCTGGGCATGATGGTGAGTGCCTGTAATCCCAGCTACTTGGGAGACTGAGACAGAAGAATCGCTTGAACCTGCAAGACAGTGATTGCAGTGAGCCGAGATCTTGCCACTGCACTCTAGCCTGCGTGGCTGAGCGAGACCCCATCTCAAAAAAGAAAAAAAAAAAAAAAAAGGAAAGAACTTGCCTTCTTCCAGCTGCAATAATGCAGTCAGCTGACAGCCTCCAGCTGTCCTTGGCTTCAGAATCTATCTCGGCAGTCAATCTGAGGCCACACTCTTTCCAGGAAGTCTCCAGCCTTACTGGCCAGGCTATTAGAACCCAGCTATTGCTGACCAACAAAAGAATTCTCTAATGGGTGTTCTTTGCTTCAGAGATCCTTGTTGGGTTGGACCAGAATTTGTCATATCTGCATTGCATTCTGGGCCTTCCTTGTCCAGCCTGCTTTCTTCCCTCCTGGTATACCCTCCAATAAACTTCTTGTCCTCCTAACTCAATTGACCAACCGTCAGACATGCTCCAGTCAACCCAGGATATCCTGAAAAACCTGCTAAATAAACTTATGGGACATTTGTATCCAGATAATAGAATTAAGCCACCCTCAGTCATTCCAAAGTTGACTGAGTTACAGATACGGAAAAATCTACTTGCAATTTAACAAGCTTGGAAAGGTATAAGTCACAGACTAATTAACTAACAACAAAAAAATAGGTTTCAGCTGAAAACAAAGAAAGTTAAAGAGGCCTAAAAGCACAATAATCTGGAATTCATTAGTATAGGGACAGATCCTAAAATATCCCCAAGCAGGTTTATGTGTAATGACTGATCTTAAGGAATTAGGGCACAAAATAACAATGTACGTTCATACTGATGACCCTGAAGCATCAGGAAAATTTCAATTAACTGATTTCTTTGTTACAAATATAGAAAACATAAAGTACATTTCAAGAAGTTTTTTTTTCCCCTCTAAAATGTTTTAAATGTTAAAAGCCATGAGAGTTTCAGAACCATCTTTTATTAATGGGATATGAATTTACATAGACACATTCACCAAGAATCTTCGTTAAGTAAGATATTGTGTATCACATCTTTTTAATCACATTTTAAAATGCATATCATGTGGTCTATGATGGAATAATTCATCTTAAAATCTAACAATGTCAAGACCAAGTATGAAAATCCTTTGGTGGCCTAAATGAAATAAAGTCTGTGATCAAAAAAAAATTTTTAACAGAAGCAGAAAACCAAATACTGCATGTTCTCATTGGAAAAAATTATTTTTCTTTTTTTTTTTAAATTACACTTTAAGTTCCAGGGTACATGTGCACAACGTGCAGGCTTGTTACATATGTATACATGTGCCATGTTGGTGTGCTGCACCCGTTAGCTCAACATTTACATTAGGTATATTTCCTAATGCTATCCCTCGCTCTTCCCCACCCTGTGATAGGTCCCAGTGTGTGACATTCCCCACCCTGTGTCCAAGTGTTCTCATTGTTCAATTCCCACTTATGAGTGAGAACATGTGGTGTTTGGTTCTCTGTCCTTGTGATAGTTTGTTCAGAATGATGGTTTCCAGCTTCATCCATATCCCTACAAAGGACATGAACTCATCCTTTTTTATGGCTGCATAGTACTCCATGGTGTATATGTGCCACATTTTCTTAATCTAGTCTGTCATTGATGAACATTTGGGTTGGTTCCAAGTCTTTGCTATAGTGAATAGTGCCACAATAAACATATGTGTGCATGTGTCTTTATAGCAGCATGATTTATAATCCTTTGGGTATATACTCAGTAATGGGATGGCTAGGCCAAATGGTATTTCTAGTTCTAGATCCTTAAGGAATCGCCACACTGTTTTCCACAATGGTTGAACTAGTTTACAGTCCCACCAACAGTATAAAAGTGTTCCTATGTCTCCATATCCTCTCCAGCACCTGTTGTTTCCTGACTTTTTAATGATTGCCATTCTAACTGGTGTGAGATGGTGTCTCATTGTGGTTTTGACTTGCATTTCTCTGATGGCCAGTGATGATGAGCATATTTTCATGCGTCTGTTGGCTGCATAGATGTCTTCTTTTGAGAAGTGTCTGTTCATATCCTTTGCCCAGTTTTTGATGGGGTAGTTTGATTTTTTCTTGTAAATTTGTTTAAGTTCTTTGTAGGTTCTGGATATTAGACCTTTGTAAGATGGGTAGACTGTAAAAATTTTTCCTCATTCTGTAGGTTGCCTGTTCACTCTGATGGTAGTTTCTTTTGCTGTGCAGAAGCTCTTTAGTTTAATTAGATCCCATTTGTCAATTTTGCCTTTTGTTGGCTTTGCTTTTAGTGTTTTAGTCATGAAGTCCCTGCCAATGCCTATGTCCTGAATGGTATTGCATAGGTTTTCTTCTAGGGTTTTTATGGTTTTAGGTTTAACATTTAAGTCTTTAATTCATCTTGAACTAATTTTTGTATAAGGTGTAAGTAAGGGATCCAGTTTCAGCTTTCTACATATGGCTAGCCAGTTTTCCCAGCACCATTTATTAAATATGAAATACTTTCCCCATTTCTTGTTTTTGTCAGGTTTGTCAAAGATCAGATGGTTATAGATGTGTGGAATTATTTCTGAGGGCTCTGTTCTGTTCCATTGGTCTATGTCTCTGTTTTGGTACCAGAACCGTACTGTTTTGGTTACTGATCAAGTTGGCTTCATCCCTGGGATGCAAGGCTGGTTCAACATACGCAAATCAATAAACATAATCCATCATATAAACAGAACCAAAGATGAAAACCACATGATTGTCTCAATAGATGCAGAAAAGGCCTTCGACAAAATTCAACAGCCCTTCATGCTAAAAATGCTCAATAAACTAGGTATTGATTGGACATATCTCAAAATAGTAAGAGCTATTTATGACAAACCTACAGCCAATATCATACTGAATGGGCAAAAACTGGAAGCATTCCCTTTGAAATCTCTCACCACTCCTATTCAACATAGTGTTGGAAGTTCTGGCTAGGGCAATCAGGCAGGAGAAAGAAATAAAGGGTATTCAATCAGGAAAAGAAGACGTCAAATTGTCTCTGTTTGCAGATGACATGATTGTATATTTAGAAAACCCCATCATCTCAGCCCAAAATCTCCTTAAGTTGATAAGCAACTTCAGCAAAGTCTTGGGATACAAAATTAATGTGCAAAAATCACAAGCATTCCTATATACCAACAACAGACAAACAGAGAGCCAAATTGTGAGTGAACTCCCATTCACAATTGCTTCAAAGAGAATAAAATACCTAGGAATCCAACTTACAAGGGATGTGAAGGACCTCTTCAAGGAGAACTACAAACCACTGCTCAACGAAATAAAAGAGGACACAAACAAATGGAAGAACACTCTATGTTCATGGACAGGAAGAATCAATATCGTGAAAATGGCCATACTCCCCGAGGTAATTTATAGATTCAATGCCATCCCCATGAAGCTACCAATGACTTTCTTCACAGAATTGGAAAAAACTGCTTTAAAATTCATATGAATGCAAAAAAGAGCCCGCAGTGCCAAAACAATCCTAAGCCAAAAGAACAAAGCTGGACACATCGTGCTACCTGACTTCAAACTATACTACAAGGAAAATATTGTTTTACTAGCAGAAAAAAAAATATTTTCTGGGATAAGTGAAAGAAAGTACAGGTGAAAATAACTGAGTATGCCTCCTTGATATTTGAACAAGTCATGAAGCCTTGGGAAGCAAACTAGAGTATTAAGTATTGGGTTTTTATTGCAGCACTATTTAGTTAGCCATTAAGTCTGTTTATATTATGCTTCCCTGATGGCAGTTCCAGAGTGAAAGAAATTAAGCCATGAGGTTTCTTGAGCTTTGAGGATTTACTTTTGTGAACTAAAGTAATTAAATAATAGAAGTTTTATATTTTCATAAACTCTGGCGGAAATTGCATATATAAAACCTCCAGTTTAACAAAATATTTAAAGTAGGCACCTACAGAGAAAACGTGTATGTGTGTGTGTGTCTGTGTGCATACAATGATGGTTTAAAGTTATGTGTTCACTGCAACATACTGATGTTACACTGAAGGAGTTAACAGAGACCTAAAAGTTTTAATTCAACTCATATCAGCAAACAGTTTCTTCTGTCAAGCTCTGTGGTAGACACTTGGGATATAGAGATGATTAAAACACTACACCTATTCTCGAGAAACCTATAATTTAATTAAGTGAAGATGAATACATAAATCAATTATTAAAATGAGGTATAAAATATGAAATAAAAGGAACATGATCAAGATGCAGAAGGGTTGAGGCAGTAGAAGGAAGTGGAAAATGGGAGTGCTGCTGCAAAGATTTAAAGAGAGTGGAGTGTGTTGAGGGAGGGGCTTTCATAGGAATTTGTCGGGTAAACAAACCCACAACACATTCTAGTATGGCTGCCTCTGTCACAGACATGTGAAAAACCATGACATTTGGGGAACTGCACATTCCACATTGGCTGGACAATAACTTGGAAGGGAGATGGTTGGAGATGATCTGGAGTGGGGTGGGGTCCGCACCATAGAGGAACTTGTATGACTTGCTAAGAGGCAAAGGTGAGGAACTAAAATTTTAAAACATTAGTACTCTGATTATTAAAAAAAATGTTCATTTTTTTCTACTAGAAAATATTATTATTAAAATAATATTATGTACTCTTATTTTTAAAGCAATCTTTTTTTAATTTGGTAGGTAAAAAATGCATTAATTTATATTCTTCTGATTAGATATACTCTTGAACTTTTTTGAAAAAGAGAAAGGTTGTGAGTTACACATATTTTCTACTTTGAGAATTATATCTTTATACGATTTGCTCATTTCTGTGTCAGTGTTTAGTGATTTTCTTATTTCTAGAAGCATTTTATGCATTAACAAGTCAACACTGAGTATCTGAAAATACATTCCTCATTTTTTAGTTGAACTTTATTTTATATGTAGGAAAATTTAAAGATTTGTGTGGTTAAGTCTATTGTTCTTTCTTCTATTATTTAGGAGGCTTCACCCACCCCCAAATTTATTATTCATGTCCAATTTCTTTTCTTGTTAATTATAGGGCTTTAAGCAAAGAAATAGCATGATCAGACTTGTGCCTTGGCAAGATAACTGGAAGGAATACGTATGGTACAATTTTTACATGTACCTGCTTTCATCTTTCCGATTTTCCTCACTTTCTCATCATACATTCCTAAAGACTGAGTGATTGACTCATCAATTCAAACTATCGAAGTTTGTTATAATCTCACATCATCTTATCCTTTTGGCTTTCCATCTCTTTTGCAATTCAGATTGCAACTGTCGACTACTCCCTCTTTGTGGCTGACCTTTCCTAATCATTATACAGGTCTCTGGTGCTTAGGAATCAATGTGACTAGAGTTCATTCTCTCCCACATATGTACGTATGTTGGCAAATGACTGAAGTATTACTTATTTTGAATAGGCAACAAGATGCAAATGTCTCCTGACATCAGTTGTATATTTAACAAGACGTCAGGGGGAACGCCTACTAGATACCACCATCTGTTATTTTTAAGGCAGTTGGGTTTATTGCCTATGTTCCTGAAGACACTTTCAGCCAGGCAGTTCGAAAACAAGTGTTTATTGAAGGCCCACAGGGTGCAATGTACTAGGTGCTTGTCGGTTGATTTTTTTACCATAGTTAAGTCTCTAGAAATGAAGAATTTCTTCAGAATTGACAAGGATTGACAGAAGCAACAAAAGTTAAAAATATACATCAGCAATATGGCACAGTTAAAAGTAACAATCCTAAAAACTAACAGTACAGCAGAATAAAGCGTGTTGAAACTCCAAAGCACAGCATCCTTGTCTTCTAAGCATTATGTCAATTTATGCTTAAACCATCTTTCATAACATTTGTTTTTTTACAGTATTTATTTATTTACATAGATATGGGATCTCACTACGTTGCCCAGGCTGGTCTAGATGTGCTGGGCTCAGGAGATCCTGCCACCTTGATGTCTTGGTTACAGGAGTGAGCCATCACATCTGGTGAAAATTTATCATTTAAACCTAAAAGAAAAGAACTGGAAAGGGCTTAGAAAGAAATAACAACATTCTTTCAACTTGCCTCTCTTTGTAAACTAAGCAAACCATTACTGGTTAACCTATTTTCTCAAAAGTTATCTTTTTTTTTTTTTTTTTAATCAACTAGCAAGTCCTTTTTTATACCTCCTCCTATATCCAGCTTGGCCCCAGCTGCTTGATTCTTCCCTTGAACAATCTTGAGGAGACCATGCTTTTACATCCTTCCTTCTAGCCACTTTTCCATTGGTCTCCAGCAATAGGAAATACTTTGCTGATAACTGCGAATCTCCTCATCTTCACAGCGTTCTTCATAGACTGTCCTTTCTACAAATTCCACAAATACTTTTTCTTATTGCTCAAGAACTTAAAATATTTCTCCATAGCCTTTCAAATCAGGTATTACAGTGTCAGTAAAAAACTGTTGAGATTTAGAAAAATCTTATAGATTCCAAGTCAGGTCTCCTCTTTATATGGCTGCTGCATTAGGGTAGCATAAGTATTCCAGCTAGTGTTTGTTTGTTTGTTTGTTTTTGTCACTTTGCCACCCAGGCTGGAGTGCAGTGGCGCCATCTCGGCTCACTGCAAGCTCCGCCTCCCGCGTTCACGCCATTCTCCTGCCTCAGCCTCCCGAGTAGCGGGGACTACAGGCACCCGCCACCACGCCCGGCTAATTTATTTTTGTATTTTTAGTGGAGACGGGGTTTCACCGTGTTAGCCAGGATGGTCTCGATCTCCTGACCTCGTGATCCGCCCGCCTCGGCCTCCCAAAGTGCTGGGATTACCAGCTAGTATTTCTTTAAGTATAAGTGTATATGAAAATAACAGGAACATAACTCTCATTGCTATTTTACATATACCCATGTTAATGCATAGGTTTACTTTGACAAATGAACACATGGAAACAATAAAGAATCTGTATCAGATATTTATTATTAAAGTAATTTTTAGTTGTTTTTTTAGAGATTGGGATGAGAAAATTAAGTAATTTTCAATCTCTGTTCCCTGGTTCAGAGAATGAATATGTTTTAACTACAAAATACATGATGGATCAGAAATAACATTAAACTGGCCAGTGAAAACTGACCAGAGAAATGTTGGATTTCCTACTGTAGTGTTTATAACCCAGTACACCAACTTGGAATGCAAATGCAGATACAGCTTTTACAGTTATCTAATTAATTACTTTACTTGTACATACTATGACTGCGGGAAGTCCGGCTTCTTCTCTTTTTGCCTAAAATTGTCTGCACCTTAGCATTCTACAATAAAAAAAAATCTTCTTTGACAGGCCTTTGGAAACATAACTGGAATCTCATTGGTCCACCAATATGGTGCTTCCTTTATATTATCACTTTTGAAGTGATATTGCAGATTTAAAAGACAATGCTTACAACTGGGAAGACCTTCATGGGTTCAGGTGACCATGGCATGCCTTATTATGTGATTCAATTCTTTTCATCTTAAGTTTCCATACTCAGCCATTTTACTCAAGCCTAATAATTCTGCAAGAGTGACTGGGCCCAAGAAATCTTCTGTTAGATGCCATATGCTATGCCAAGACCAATCCTTCATGTATTCATTAATTCTTTCAACAAATGTTTACAGAGTGTCTACTTTGTATGTGATGTGCTTACTGTATTATTTATGAATATTCCATTCTGCTCTAGAAATAAAAGAAACAAATATATAAGAAGAATAGATGAAACTAACTACAGGAGCAATTAATTTGCATACATATTTAGACAAAAAGCAAGAAGAGTGAATATGTATGAGTAATTCATAAAATGGATGTAAAGACCAAGTAGGCACTATGTATACTTGAGCCATTCAATGTTCTTAAACTATCCAATATTCCAATGAAATTAAACTGGCCACCCATTGGTGATCCATTCTTCGCTCTTCTATTCTCCACCTGATACACGTAGATATAATCTATTGTTGCTCATTAGGTGATCAGGTAAGTTATAGCTGTGTTCATGCACATTTACCCCAGGTTTTTCTAATGTAGCAAGTTCTAGGCATTTTAAAGCTGCTTCCTCAACTCTGGTCCTCATAACCACACCATCAGTAGGAAAGACTGATGCAACATATAACAGAAACAGATAGACATAATCAGACTCGCTGTGTTCTCAGTGGCTGCTATTGGATCAAGGGAATTTCTCACCTCAACAATATATAAGTTACTCCTCTAGGTTCTAGGTTCCAGAACTAGGGAGACAGCAATTAACAAAGCCAGCAGAAACTTCTGGCTTAATGTTGCTTGCATTCTAGTGGTGATGGAATTAACACCTGAATATGACCAGAAGTAATCGACCCTCATGATGAATGGAATATCTACTTTACATAAATATATTTTTAACTCAGTGACGTTTAATTTCAGGATTTTGTTGTTGCTGTTGTCATTCTCTTCCATGGGGCCTTCATTTGTATCATTCTGACCCATTCCAATTCATCTGCCTAATTTTTGTTCTCAAGGGTTTGGGTTGGGATTTCTTTCCTTGGATAAGTGCTGGGATTCTGAGATAAATCAATGTACCAATTCCTTAGGCTTGAGAGTAAGAGGCCTCTAGGCTAATTCTCCTAGGTCTGTTATATCCTTACACCCAGCTTAGCCAATGGATGGTCCTCACTTTACAATAGTAAAGGAAGAGGAGGTCATTTAAATGGCTCTTCTCTAACTGAGACATGTTCCAAGGTAACCTAGGAATTCACTCTGAGGCACTGAGGAGGCCAGATTGTATTATTTTCCACTTAAGTGAGAGCTGTGGTCTGAATATTTGTGTCTTTCCCAAATACTCTTTTTTTTTTTTTTTTTTTTGAGACAGGATTTTACTCTGTCACAAAGGCCGAAGTGCAGTCGCACTGTCAAAGGTGTTTGAATCAGGGCAACTCCATCTTGAGTAGGGGCTGGGTAAAATAAGGCCGACACCTACTGGGCTGCATTCCCAGGTGGTTAAGGCATTCTAAGTCACAGGCTGAGATAGGAGGTTGGCACAAAATACAGGTCATAAAGACCTTGCTGATAAAACAGATTGTAGCAAAGAAGCTAGCTAAAACCCACCAAAGCCAAGATGGTGATGAGAGTGACCTCTGTTTGTCCTCACTGCTACACTTTCATTAGAGCCATGACAGTTTACAAATGCCATGGCAATGTCAGGACGTTACCGTTTATGGTCTAAACAGGGGAGGCATGAATAATCCATCCCTTATTTAGCATATCATCAAGAAATAACCATAAAAATGGGCAACCAGCAGCCCTCGGGGCTGCTCTGTCTATGGAGTAGCCATTCTTTCATTCCTCTGCTTTCTTAATAAACTTGCTTTCTCTTTACACACTCGCCCTGAATTCTTTCTTGCACAAGATCCAAGAACCCTCAATTGGGGTCTGGATAGGGGTCCCTTTCCTGTAACAGCAGGAGCTCAGCTCACTGCAACCTTTGCCTCCTGGGCTCAAGAGATCCTCCTGCCCCAAACTCCTGAGTAATTGGGATCACAGGCGCACATCACCATGCCTGTCTAATTGTTTTTTTAATGTAGAGATGGGGTTTTGCCATGTTACCTAGGCTGTTCTGGAACTCCTGGACTCAAATGATCTGCTCCCCTCTGCCCAAATTCTAATGTTGAAATCTAATCATCTTTATGGTGTTAGGAAGCGAGGTCTTTAGGAGACAACTAGGTCATGAGGGCAGAGCCCTCATGTATGAGATTAGTGCTGACATAAAAGAAGCCCCTGAGAGCTGCCTTTCCCCTTCCACCATGGGAGGAAATAGAAGCCATCATCTATGAACTGGAAAATGGGTTCTCTAAGGATACTAACCATGCTAGCACCTCAATATTGGACTACCCAGCCTCCAGAACTGTGAGAAATAAATTTCTGTCTTTTATAAGCTACCCACTTTGTGGTATTTTGTTATAGCAGTCCCAAATGGACCAAGATAGTAAATTAAAACAATTAAACACATTTGTATTCGCTTCTCATACCTTTGCCTAGGTCTTTCTGTAAATAACATATCATTACTCCACCTTCAGATTTCTAAAATAAAAGGCTCAGAGCATATTGCTCAGTCAGGAGCTGGGTAATTTCTACTGCAGAGAAGCCACAGTGTGAATGCTCTATAAAAGGGGTGGAGGCTAGTGGAATATATATCTCCTTTGCTCACATAATTCCATAGTACATAATACCCAACTCACCCTCCTTTAATTGCTACACTCAGAACAATCCAAGCCACAGAAAGAGATTTTGCACCAACTTACATGTGTCTAAGAAAAGTTATTAAGATCACCCCATTCCTGTAGGTTCTCTTAAGAAAAATGTTCCATTCTTAAACTCCTTTAACATGTGGCCTAGTGTAGAATACTAGTGGGATGAGTTTGATCAGCACCACTTGTAATCTCTCTCCTTAATTTTATATAGGGCACTCTATTATCTGGGCCTCTTTACCATTTATAGTGAACCTTGTGAGTAGTTAAGGATAACTTGCCAAAGGCTACTATAAATTATTCAAGATAGCTCAAAGGCCATTTAGCAGGAATCTAGAATGCTAAATGGGTTTTAAAAATGCCTTTTAAGTTCTAATTAAAGGTCCTCATTTAATTTAATAAGCCTAACTTATTTTAGAGTTTTGAATCTTTAAGTAATTGCTGTTTTTAAAAAACTTTCTCCCTTCTTTGAAAGGCTTCTGTACCTTTTCAGTTTATTTATTGCAGTTTATATTAAGCGTCTATTTAAAATTTCAGTGATAATTGCATTCTCAAGCCTGATCTGCTACTTATTTCTAGTAGCATTATACAAGATATAATGGGCCCAACAACTTTTTACTTCCCAATACATAGAGGAAGCATTTTGTTGGTTTCTTCTTCCTTTTTCTCTGTTTCTCCATTTATGTCCCGTATCATTGAATTTCTGAACTGCTTTAAAAAGTCAGTTCACCAAAGAGAATAGTAATTACTTCAACTACACTTACATAATTTATTTAGCGACTGTTTGAATGTATCATTTTTCCATTTAACTGCTTAAAGTAGCTTTGGACTTCTAATTTTC
Source organism: Macaca mulatta (assembly GCF_049350105.2). Classification (NCBI taxonomy): domain Eukaryota; kingdom Metazoa; phylum Chordata; class Mammalia; order Primates; family Cercopithecidae; genus Macaca; species Macaca mulatta. The sequence goes on along the minus strand of NC_133410.1, from coordinate 110,027,931 downwards.
CTGATAGTTCAAAGCCACAAAATGTAGTGAAAATGGATTAAGCACATTTAGCAATGCTACTCCTAAATCTAACCTCCTCATTCAGGTATTCCAGAACTTCCTTGAGTGTGTCTTTAATTATCATACTGGTTTTGCCAGTTTAATTCTAGCCAGGAGAGTCTCTTGACAGTCCCCAACAAACACCATACTCATAGCCACTGAGTCTTATTTCACAAGTTGTTTGCTTTTCCCTACAGCCTTTTATTTAAATTCTACCAAATCTTCCTGACTCCAAATATATATATATATATATATATATATATATATATATATATATACACACGACTTTATTTTCTATTACTTTGATATATAGTTTGATATATTAAAATACCATTTCATAATAAATTTTAAGGAAAATAGAATAAAGATTCATTTATATTCTCCAAAGTCATAGCATAGTGACAGGGACATACAGTTAATATATAAATAGTTGCTTACATATGGAAGAACAAGATGCTTTAATGACACCTTTTAAAAATCCGAGGAGTTACAGTTTGGGAAATTATGGTAGTGAAGAAAATAGCAAACTAAAGTAGCTAGAGCAGAATTTAAGAAAGGTACAGTCCAATAAAATTATAAAACACTTGAGCAGGTTATACAACGAAAGGAACTTAGGTCTGGAGATCCTTAAGAAAATTGTAGAGGTCTGTGTTTTAAAACACTGTGTGAGGTAGTAATAGTTGGGGTAGGATTGATGGTATTTTGATATCCCAACAGTGCTGTTGTATCATAGAAATCCTGAGAAGTCATTGCTTCTTTTGCTAGCATAGCAAAAATGGGAAAATACATAACATTTCAACACATATAGCAAAGGCATCCATGAGAACACATGATTTTAACTTTTAAAAGAGAAGGCAGCAAAAAAGAAAATTATAAAAAATCAACTAAAAATAGAAAAAGAAAAACAAACGTGTTCCTCAAGTTCTTCAGGTGAATGATTCTATTCAAAACAGTGACAGATAGCCTCAGTCATACTTTTCTCCTCTGTTCAGATCTTCAGAAGTATGTAAGACTTCTTTAGGAAAAAAATTGGAATTACTATGGTTTATGTTAACAAAAGGGAAAATAGTAAGACCCTGAAAGTGTGATTTTTCAGATTGAGGAGAAAGTTGAAAGACTATTCATGTGCCCTATTGTCCAAGTCAGCCTTCCTACCATGGACTAACATCCCAGCCGTGGGCAATAGAAAGGGCCCACCCGTGTTATAAATAAACCAGTACTCATGAAGCTGACTAGTGTGCTAGGTGTATTTTCACTAACTCACCTTTCAATTTTCCATTTTCTTTTTTCAATATGATATTTTAACATTCTCAGGAAGGCCTCCCCAGCTGAGTGGCTGGTTGCTACAAGTTAGATTGTACTAACAGTTAAACCCCAAATCATCTCCTTACTACCCTTTAAAAGCCCATACTAGTAGACCTCATTCTGTTTATCTATGATCTATGTCACTTCCTCTCTCTCTCTCTCTCTCTCTCATGTGTGTGTGTGTGTTCAGGAGTCAGAGAATGGACAGGTGGAAGCTCGGGATGTCTCATGTATATTTCCTTTTCTTGTCCTTAGTGTTCCTCTGTGGCCATCTGGCTCTGCACTCCTCATTTCTCCTCCATCCAAGGGCTACCATTAATGCACTGAGTCATTTCCTGTAGGGCTCATGTTTCTGGTTCAAATATTTGTTATGCACTAAGTTAACCTCGATCGTGAATGGTGGCAGGAGTCAGCAGGGGAGGTGGACAGAGGGGCTACTCTCTCAGATGGTTGTAAATACAGACTATTAATTCCCTACAGTGCATTTGATACCACACTTTAACTTATGGGGGTTTTACTGAAAGCTCTAGGAGAACAGAAAGGAATCACAAAACGGAGTAACTTTCAAGTAGCATTTTGCAGGTCACAGTTGTCAGACTGTGGCTCATGCCCCTGGTGTTTCTTACAATGTTCCTTCCTACCTAGTTACAAAGCACTTCCCCTACCTTCTCTAGTCAGGCCATTTGCTTGTGGCCTGCTTATCCCACACCAGGAATGCCCTAAAGATCCTCTAAAATCATTGTCCAAGCTTTGGACATTCTTGACACAGAGAAAAGATGATGTTTTCACCTTATCTCTGTCTTGAATTTGACTTCAATTCCTTATTTCTTCTTCTAGTATCTGTCTCTTTTCACAATGAATGACTGGAAAAGTACAATATTTTAAAGGAGATATCACTGTCTACCTGCAGAATATGACTTTACCCGTTAGTCATAATAAAATTTATTTATGTGAAAATAAAAGTTAGTAATAAATAAAGCATACACACACACACGTACATATATATGTGTGTGTGTATATATATATACGTATACATGGATATGTATGTGTGTGTGTGTATGTCTGTGTGTGTGGCTAGATTTTTTAAGGTCTGAGTTATCCAATCTTAAAAAATAGAAATTGTCTATTTCACTCAGCCTTTCATTCAGCCAAGTCAATCTCTTCTAGAATGAGGTAAAATTCTAGAGGGCTCCTCTTGGTTTTAGGTCCTAATCTCCTGTGAACCACCACCTAAATGTAAGCATATCTCTGCAAGAATAAGCAAGAGTTATGAGTCCCTGAGTGACCCAACAGCATATGCAGTAAAGGAACATTTCATGTCAGCAGAGATGAGACTCTGCCTATGTTAACACTTCTGTGTTAGCACACAGAGCAGTTGAACCTTAAAATACAGTTTATGAAAAGCTTCATTTCAGAAGAGGGTCTTAGTTCTACACCAGCATAATCAAATGTGGAATTCAAGTGTGTGCTGGACTGTCTCCTCAAAATCCATGTCTCTCCGAAACCAGTGAATGTGACCTTAGTTTAAAATAAGGTCCTTATAGATATAATCAAGTTGGGAAGAAGTCATACTGGATGAAGGTGAGCCCAAATCCAATGCCTTGTATCCTTAAAAAGGGGGAAATTGGACACTAGCACACACAAGGAGAATATCATGTGACAATGGAGGCTGGGATTGGAATAACGTGTCCACAAGCTCAAGAAAGTCAAGGATTGCCAACAACCACCAGAAGCTAGGAAAGATGAATGGAACAGAGTCTTCCTCAGGTCTTCCAGAAGGAATCAACCTTGCCAACACCTTGATTTCAGACCTCTGGCCTCCAAAACTGTGAGAGAATAAATTCTTCTTGCTTCAAGGCACCCAGTTTGTAGTACCATTATGGCAACCCCAGAAAGCTCTAATGCAGAGTACATTCATTACATTATAATATGCTCTGCAATTTAAATTAAATCTTCACCTTGTGAGACATTTTTTGAGCATTACAATGAACTTGTCAAGATTATTCAAGTCCCATTAAGTTTTAAAGATGTTGGTTTGACCATTTCTGCATGTGGTCATGATGAAGTTACTGGGTTCTAGACTAACCTTCTCATCACACAATATTGGGCAATGAAATCAAAACTAGCAAGCAAGTAAAAGAATAATTATCATAACTAAGTGGGGTTTGTCTCAGGCAGTACTGTAGGGTTAATTTACCTTTCAAAAATATCAATGTAATTTACCACAATAAAAGAGAAAAATCACATGTAATTGCCATAGATGCAGAAAATGTACCTGACAGCCAATATCATACTTCATCATACTTAGTATTGAAAGAATAAATATGTTCTTATGTTTTGGAGCAAGGCAAGGATGTCCACTTATATTTAGCATAATGCTAGGAAACTTAGTCACTGCACTGAAGAAATGGAAAAAAAAATAAAACAAAAAGAAGGTAAAGGAATAATTAAATATCTTTAGAAAGACAACATGATGGTATACATAGAATACAAACACTGTTGGAGCTAAAAATAAATTCAATAAGATTACAAGAAAGACAGATAATATAGAAAAATTGAATGTGGTTTAATACTCTATCAAAAACAAAAACAACAAATCTAAAAATTATCACTTCAAAAAGCAATAAACCTATAATATTTAGTTATAAATTTAACAAAAGATGTGTTAAACCTCACATTGGAAATTATGCGACATTTCTGAGGGAAATGGAGAGATAGAATATGTTGATAGCTGAAAGACCCAATATGGGGAAGTCATCAGTTTTGCTCAATTTGATATATACATTTAATCCAATCTTTATCAAATTTCAACAGGCTTTTAAAAATTTTTGACAGAAGTTTTAAAAAATACTTCTAAAATTATGTGGAAATTTTAGAATGCATATGTGGACCTAGCATAGCAAAAAGCACTGAAAAAGAAATGTCAGCTTTAGCCATTTATTTTTTCTATTTATTAAGTGAATATAAAAATATAAAAATATATTTCTGTTTTATTATTTAAACATAAAAATATATTTATATTTTAGTTTGCTAAAAGTACTAAATATTGTTCTAGATATTGGGTCTGAAAAGATAATTAAGGCATGGTCATTGTCCTCAAAAGGTTGCAGACCAATGAGAGAGACTGCTATGGTTTGAATGTTTGTCCCTTTCAAAACTTATGTTGAAATTTAATTGCCATTTTTAAAGTATTGGGAGACAGGGTCTTTAAGAGGTGTTTCGATCATAAAGGTTTCATTCTAATGAATGGGCTAATGCCATTATTGTAGGAATGAATTCACTCCCTCTTGCCCTCTCTTGCTCTTCTGCCTCCCTCCAAAGGAAGACTCAGCAGGAAGTTCCTTGACAGATGCTGGCCCCTCAATCCTGGATTTCCCAGCCTTCAGAACTGTAAGCTAATAGTTTCTGTTCTTTATAAATCACCCAGTCTCAGGTCTTTTGTTATAGCAGCTAGAAGAGACAAAGACAATATTATAAATTGTCAAAAATAGACAATTTATAGTATTGAATTCTAAGAAGATTAACTGTAAAATTAGATTTAAAAAACAGCTTTGGAAAGTTCGAGCAGGCTTCACAATATATTTTCTAAGCTGAGACCTAAAATGTGAATTCTTTTTATTAAAATTTCTTAATTGTGAGCAATTTTTGTAGCAGCTGGTCATCTTTTAAAATACAGATTAAATGTTAGATGTCAGGGTAGAGATTTCTGGGCTGGAGGAGGAGAGATGGTATATTCTACCCACAGGAAGTCAAGACAGGAAAGAGAGGGAAGAAAGGAATTGTGAATGAATGCTCTTAGCCACCACAGGAGCTCTTAAATTAACTCCAGTAATAAAAACAATTATATAAAATAACAGAAAAGCTTGTGGTAAAACATAGAAATAAAGGGAGGAATTCAATTTATTAGGCATTTTTGAGTAATATGGCTACCGTGTAACAAACCAGTTGTGGGTTATATGTAAGATAGGAGAAAAAAAAGAATGAATACATTTTAAAAATCCTAGAAGAATAAAAAGAATTGAAATCCCATTCTACTTACAGCATACGTTTTGAGACTTAATTGTCCTTTAATTGGGTCACATATTTTACTTTTAGTGACTAATCATTCAGATGAAATCCTTGAAGCTGGAACACTGTCCTCAACATCTCTGAAATTGCTCCCTTTCTTTCCATTCCTATTTCTGAATTCCTAATGCTTACCTTTACTACCTCATGGCTGGAATTTTCAAGACTTTTCAATTATTTCCCCACCTCCAATATCCCTTTTCTCCTACTTCTTTCTCTACATTGCTACTATTATATGTTGACTATACTCAAAAGAAGAAAATAGTGATATCCCATTATTTGCTTGATACACTTCTAACTCCTTAGTGTGGCCTTCATTCAAAGTCTAAGATCTAACCCCAAGTCTGTTTCTGCCTAAATCTTATTTAGTACATTTACATGCTCTCTCTTCTCCAGGAAAAGAGAGCCATTTCAGACCTTCAAATCCTTCCTTAGGGATTCCAACCTCCACATTTGTGCTCACTCTGTTTTGTTTGCAAGGAGTGGTCCCTTTCCTCAAACCAAGCACCCACCAAATCAAGCTCAAGGCTTCTCAAGGGATCTGGCTTCCATCCCATTTCTTCTGAGCTCTTCCTGCCCACCCATGCTAGATGTGGAGTCTTCCTACACTCAACTTCCCTAGTAAGCATTGATCAGGTTATTTAAATAACATCGTTTATGGGCTGGTAGTATTAATGTTGCTTCTTATTTATTTAAAGTACATTTTATTTCTCTAACTTGACAGAGTGTTCCTTGAATTCATAGATTATGTATGTTCACCTAAATTTGGATTTAAATGTTGGTTCTAACATCTATGAATTACGTGTGACTTCATTCAACGTTTTTAACCTCTGAAATTTCATAATCCTCAATTATCCCTTCTCTTAAATGGGTTTATTTGTATTGTCCATTAATTAATTCTTTGCTCATTACTCATTTATTCAACATTTATTAAATATGTTCCTACCACACATTGTATTATCTATTGCATGTAAAGAAGAGAACAAAACAAAAATAGTCCCTGTCCTCATGAAGCTATAAAGACATAAATAAAATAAAATGAAATCTAGAAGGACACGCTGCACATTTTCATTGTCTTCCCTCCTTAATAGTATTAATAATGAAAGCTAATATTTATTGAATTCTGACTATGTGCCAGGCATGTAAAACACTGTTCTAAATGTTTTATCTGTATTAACCACCCTGTGAAGAAGGTATTATTATCAATACTACTTTTGAGATTACAAAAAAGAGGCCTAAAGACATTGAATGTTTTACCCAAGATCACATACTCATGTATAGGGGTCAGGAGTAAACACAGAAGTACGTACTCCAGCTCTCATGAACTCAACTGCTATGTTATAATGCTTCATATCGTACAGAAAATCTCATATAAAGTCTGTGATGGTTAATATTTACTGTCAACTTGATTGGATTGAAGGATATAAAGTATCGATCCTGGGTCTGTCTGTGAGGGTGTTGGCAAAGGAGATTAACATTTGTGTCAGTGGACTGGGAAAGGCAGACCCACCCTCAATCTGGGTGGGCACAATCTAATCAGCTCCTAGCACGGCCAGAATGAAAGCAGGCAGAAGAATGTTCAAAGACTAGGCTGGCTTAATCTCCCAGTCTACATCTTTCCCCCATGCTGGATGCTTCCTACCCTTGAACATCAGACTCCAAATTCTTCAGCTTTTGGACTCTTGGACTTACACCAGTGATTTGCCAGGGGCTCTCAGGCCTTCAGCCACAGACTGAAGGCTGCACTGTAGGCTTCCCTACTCCGAGATTTGGGGACTCAGACTGGCTTTCTTGCTCCTCAGCTTGCAAGCGGCCTATTGTGGGACTTTATCTTGTGATTGTGTAAGTCAATTATCTTTAATAAACTCCCTTTCATATATATATATATAAAATCATATATAATGGTATGTATATAAAATCATATGCGATTATATGTATATATATGAAAATATCATATGTATATATATATCCTATTAGTTCCATCCCTCTAGAGAATCCTACCTAATACAACGTCCTTCTCACACAGTATGTGCAGTCATAGTCTATAGTTTGTCTCCATTATAAATTAGTACACCACTCTCTAATAAAAACATAATTCACATAATTCAAGCCACAAGTGCAAGCCACATATGTAACTTGAACCTTTTTTAGTAGCGATGCTAAAAAAGATAAAAAATAAACAGATGACATTAATATTAATAATATATTTTATTTAACCCAGTATAGCCAACATATTATCATTTCAACATGTACCTCATATGCAAATTATTAATGTAATATTTTGATTCCTTTTTTTTTGTTACTGTCTTCAAAATCCTGTGTCTATGCCGTACTTGTAATTCATCTCCATTCACACTAGCCACACTTCAAGTAGGGATTAGCCACACGTGGTTGGTGGCTACTGTGTTGGGCAGAGCAGGATTAATATTATGGCTGACCATGTCAAGGCATAAGACCTGTGAAACTGGAGCTATAGGGTCCAATATTGGAGCACAGGTATGATAAAAGAAATACAGTCCTGAAAAATCAAGGTGCATTTAAAATGATTCAATCTATTTACTAGTACTCACGAGAGCTGTGAAGGGGCTCTAAATACATAGAAGGCAGCACAGTTTCTTAAACTTTTCTGTTAAGACCAGGCTACTTCCATTATGTCCTGCAGCTCCTCCACCGCCTCCCTCAGATTCTTACTTCCTGCATTCTCTGTTATCCGCCCCCATCCCCTCCCTGTGGCTTTTCTCTCCTCTTCATTTTCCCAGCCTTCTCTGACCATTTGATCATACAAAACAACAATTTTGGCTAATTCTTCTCATTTTCCTACTTACTACCTTTGTGATTCCCCTTTCTTGTTGTAACATTGCAAAAGCCCAAATACCCCATCAGTCAGAGCACTCTTCTCAGATCCCAGGGGAATACGGAGACGCTGAATTTGTTTTTGTTTTTGTTTTTTTGTTTTTTTTTTGCTTTAGCTGATTGTTTTTGGAAGTGAAGGAGCAGAAGACTCTGTTTATCTCACGGAAGAAAATAGCTCCTGTTTAATGGTGTTTTTCTTTTTCTCTGCTGAAATGCAGATGGAGTTATAGCAAAGTTGAGAGGCACAATTTCCATCAGGAAAAGAGCACATATATTCTTCATTCGTGTTAGGTTAAAGAAACAAAGAACAATACAGTGCACCAGACTTTCAGAGGAACCTCAGCCCAGACAACCGGCAACAGTGACTGTTTTTTGCCTCTGATAAAAAGTGGCTCAGTGTTTTTCTCATTATCTAATCGGCAGTGAGGAAGGAGGGCGGAGTCTTGCAATTTGTAAAAAATCGAAATATAACCCTTTGCTCCTCCTTCTCTTTTACTTTACCAAAAAGCAGTCATTAAGTATGTACTTTTTTATGGTCCTTAAAAACAACAACAAAAACACCTTTGTTGAATTAAGGGTTCAGACTTAAATTCTGAAGGCAGAGAATATTGATGTGTACGGACATGTGCACGATGTTTAGATAATTGTTCAGTGAACATTTATTTAGCTACCTTCTTGCGTGCTGTGGTCCCTAAGGGATGAGAGCTTATTTTTTTCCTCTTTTACTTTTCCTTTCTTTGTCTTGTGTCCCTGACAAAGATTTACCTATCTTTCAATCTCAATTTTGGAAACTTTTTGGAAACTTTTAGGTAGGCTTTCCTGATTCCCAAACCCCAAGAAAAAATGGAAACTTCCCTCTTTTGTGCCAAATACTGCATACATGGTGACTATTAACACCATTAGAGTACATATTATTTTATGGTTTAAATATGTCTTGTTTATTTTTCTATCTCTGGCACCCAGTGCAGTGCTTGACATATAATGAGCCCTTCATAAATATTTGTCGAATGAATAAATGACTCTCTTTCTTTAAGCCCCAGGCTCCCTTATCTCAAACTATCAAAGTTTTTCAAGCCTTCGTAAGTTAGTGCTACTTGATAGAAATAGTTCATTATTCTCTATTTCTTCTGGGTCTTTGCAGTATCTAGGATTAAGGATGTGGTCTAGAAAGAGACGAATAGGGATTTTAGATTGTAATTATTAAAAATATTAAAAAGTTGAAAAGTCTGGCTTCTAGAATATGTTTATCAAATAGAGAAAAATCATGACTTTTGGAAAGGAAAAATTCCTTTTTTTCATTTTACATCAAATAGGGTAATTAATGAAGGAAAGAAAGAGTACTATTCTCTATTTTAAATATTACACATACTCCAGACCTAGTGATAGACATTAATTTGCTGTGTATTTTTTGCTTAATTTTTCTTACAAGGAATTTAATGTCTGAAAAAAGGCAAATCTGCAGACTTCGATGGAGATTACAGAGTTTAGCAAAGAATAAAACATGTTTTTATGACAATTAATAAAAGCGAGTTAGCCTACGAAAGAACTTTCCTTATATACATGTACATGAATTCTCCTTAGGAGATTGTGGAAACATTATTCTTTACAAAGTCTACAAAGATAAGATAAAAACAAATAAGCATATTACAATGAGCTGTCCCCAGTGACTGGAGTAGTGACCTCATAGCAATATCAGTTTCTTTCTCATGGTCCTCTCCCAGAAAAATAAATCAACTTTGGACTTGGAACATAGTCAAGATTGATGTTAGTGTCAAAGCTGATTTCTACTTTTGTACCTCATAAATATTTTCAAAAGGATGCAGAGGCAAAGGTATGCCTTAGTCAAAGACACCCCAGAAATGTTTACAGTGACCGAGTGAAGCATATAATAAAGCCTCTCATTCGCAAGTATAACAGTCATTTCCTTGCTGCTGGTAACAATCTGTATCTCCTGATAAGGATCCTGCATCAAGTAATCTTCCCCATCTATAATTTGTGTGACTCCCAAACATGGACTACTGACACTCTGCCTTTGATCTATCAGAGAAGAATAAATTGATAACATTGCTGGTAGGTTTACATGCTGCGTATTTTCTCAGAGCAATCACTCAATTTATGTAAGGTTGCTAAGCCCATCAACAAAAATGGGTCTTATTTCACAGCAGAGTTTGTAACATAACTTTTTCCTTTTCAGTTCATAGAAATATAAATGTAGGTACTGAGTAGTGGAAAGCTGTGATTGATATGAAATGAGATTGTGCTTTATCAGAAACAATAGGTTATCCCAGCATGCAGTATTGTAGGAAAGAACATGTGAGCAGAGGCTGTCTTATCTGATATCCTAATTGCAGCCAAAACTGGTCTCTGTAGGTGTGATCAGTTTTAGACAGGATGGACAAGGCACTCCGTTTTAGATAAGGTAGATAATGCACTCCCTAGGGCCTGAATCTTAGGGAGCCATGGAGTGTACAAATGTTGCCCAGATACCTGCTAATGTAATCACCCTATCCCTTAATAGTAAGGGTGTTCTGAACTCCTATTCCATACATCACACATCACAGCAATCACATCCCAAAGATATCTTTGAAATGTTTTCATTGTATCCATGTTTGAGCTTGTGTGCTCACTGAAAGAGTTCAGTTTTAGGGTCTGTTTTTCCATACTACTGCATTTGTCCTTCTATTAAACTGTGTCAGTCTTGAAGTAGAATAAAATTTCATTTCTCAGTTTTTACAAAGGGCAACTTACACAACATTAGCATGTGTAAAAGACTACTGAAGGTAGAGATGGAGAACCCTAGTATGAGAAATGTGAATAGAGAATTCAATGTTTGGCACTTGTCTTTCTAAAAATATTTCCACCAGTCCACCTCAATGTTGCTTGACCCTGAAGTTAATTCCCACTGAGATTCTATCCCTCTTTAGCTTCCCACCCCCACAAAACTCCCCCAAAGAATGGTGATTCACTCTTTGTTGACTCTCTAATGGCCCAAAATGGTACCTGGAAAATAGTGGGTATTTAATAAATATTTTGTGAGTGAACACATGAGGAATTTCCAATGGGCAATGCAATTGGCAGAAACTTTCTAGAAAGCAATTTGGCAATATGTATCGAAAACATTATACATTTGTTATTTTCTCATCCACTATTTCTACACTTTTATAAACAACAGGTGCTGGAGAGGATGTGGAGAAATAGGAACACTTTTACACTGTTGGTGGGATTGTAAACTAGTTCAACCATTATGGAAAACAGTATGGTGATTCCTCAAGGATCTAGAACTAGAAGTACCATATGACCCAGCCATGCCATTACTGGGTATATACCCAAAGGATTATAAATCATGCTGCTATAAAGACACATGCACATGTATGTTTATTGTGGCACTATTCACAATAGCAAAGACTTGGAATCAACCCAAATGTCCATCAGTGACAGACTGGATTAAGAAAATGTGGCACATATACACCACGGAATACTATGCAGCCATATAAAAGGATGAGTTTGTGTCCTTTGTAGGGACATGGATGCAGCTGGAAACCATTCTTAGCAAACTATCACAAGAACAGAAAACCAAACACTGCATGTTCTCACTCATAGGTGGGAACTGAACAATGAGATCACTTGGACTCGGGAAGGGGAACATCACACACCAGGGCCTATCATGGGGAGGGGGGAGAGGGGAGGGATTGCATTGGGAGTTATACCTGATGTAAATGACGAGTTGATGGGTGCTGACGAGTTGATGGGTGCAGCACACCAACATGGCACAAGTATACATATGTAACAAACCTGCACGTTATGCACATGTACCCTAGAACTTAAAGTATAATAATAATAAAAAATAAATTTTAAAAAAATTATCTTTTAAAAATAGTCAAAATGCTGGACAAAGACTTAGAAAGAGAAGGATGTGGTAATAGTCAGTTTTCACACTGCTGAGAAAGGCATACCTGAGACTGGGCAATTTACAGAGGAAAGAGGTTTATTGGATTTACAGTTCCACGTGGGTGGCAAGACCTCACAATTATGGTGGAAGGTGAAAGTTACATCTCACATGGTGGCACACAAGAGAAGAGAGCTTGTGCAGGGAAATTCCCCTTTTTAAAACCATCAGATCTCATGAGACTTATTCACTTTCATGAGAACAGTGTGGGAAAGACCAGCCCCCATGATTTAATCACTTCCCAGTGGGTCCCTTCCACAACATGTGGGAAATCAAGATGAGACTTAGGTGGAGACACAGGCAAACCATATCATACGTATATCTATGAGTTTTAATATAATATATCAAAATGTGGAAATAACACAAAGCCCCAAAAATAGAGGGACAGTGAAATAAATTATGGTACCTCCTTCCATAAGATGGAATATTATTTAGCTTATAAAACCATCATATGGGGGAAACATTGGTGGAAATAGGAACCATTACATCCATTCTGAAAATAAATCTTTCAGTGTGTAAATTAAATATTCATATAACCTATTATCCAGTAATTCCACTCTGATAAGTACCACAAGTCAGTAAGTTACAGGTGCACAAATATAGATTGGCAGTAAAATAGCAGCCCATTCATAGGGAAACACAATATATCAGCTCCTGAAATAAACAACACAATTGAAAACTCATGAAATAACAATAACAGAGCTCATGGAAGAAATGAGATTGAGACAGCTCATTCCAAAGCTTTACAGTTTTATAAAAAGAACTCTAACATAGATAATAATAATTCTAATAAACACATGACACCATTTAAAAATGTTAAATTTATAATTAATATATTTTTTTAAAAAACACTATTGTGAAATATAAGTTCTTACACTGAAATAAGAAGAATGTCATTTGGTGGAAAGAGTTTTGAAGAAGAGGAGAGGATGAATTAAAAAGATAAAAACAGAGAAAACATCTTCATAAATTGCAGATGGAGAAACAATTTATTCAGGTTTTGAACAAAATGTGGAAGTGCCAGAGAAAAATTCCTTTGACTCGTTGTTTTGTGCTTGCTTCTTTTGTACAATGATGGGGTAAAACCATGCAAAACATGTTCAAGACAGTGTCTGCAGTCAAAATGGGTCACAGGAAAAACATTGGTGAGTGGAGATTATGAATAATAATGTATTCCTGTGTAGCTTGCTTCGTTTAATTTGTTAGTGTACTTTGTGGTGGTATACATTGCTCTTTGCTAATATAATAAATTAACACATACGTACCTACAAGCTAACATTATATGATTTGTAAAAATACATTATAATATATATCCAAGATCATATGGCAAATGTATTGTGTGTATAAGAAGAGTAGATGGGACCAAGAATTGATAGCAAAGGTAAAACTAAAACTAACCAAAAATGAACCTTGTATTGCCCAATAATAGAAGGCTTTGAATGGAGATATAATGTTAAAACACTACATTTGTAGTAGAAGATTAACCAAAAACTATAAACTTGTTTTAATGAAAGAAAAAAGGCTATTATGTATCTGTACTTGTTAATATGGAAATGTAAGTACAAATACTTGTGAGTGAAAACAAAGTTACAAAAGAATATTGCAAATGATTCGTATATCTCTGAAATATCTGGAAGTAAGTTTTAAAAATGTTAATTGTGGTTATCTTTTAGTGTGATGGGTGATTTTTATTTTCTGCATCCTAAAAAATATTTTAGGAGGACTATGCAGTTTTCAAAACTTAAACAGGAATAAACTATTTTCATATTTTGAAAAGTTAAACATTTTAAATATTATATGAATATCATCACAACTCATGTTGTGAGTCAGCTGTTTTAGTTTGTGTAAATATATTCAGACACAATAAGAGCCAGTGTGAGAAAAATCAATCTTCACTGAACAAATAAGTAGTACTGAAATACCCTAATTAAGGTGGCAGAGTGTTTCTTTTGTAAAATATTGACATTAATATGTTTTAATCCATGAGGGAATGTTACATGGCATTTTTCTACCTCTAAAACTTTTAAAAAAATATGAAAAATTATACAATGTGACTCATGATATTTCACAGAGATGTAACTGATGAAAACTTTGATTAAAAATTTGCTGTGTCTTTTGACATTTGAGGAATTTGGCATAAGTTGGTAAAGGAGTGCGTGAGCCAGTGCCCACATTACTTTGTGAACATATGTGCAGGTAATATCTTATTTATTGAGAGAAATCAAGTCATAGAGTAAGATCTTGCTATTAAAAAATACAGTGCGAACCTAGCTGAGCAGACAGATGGAAGAATTACAAAGGCCTCCAGGTTTAAACTACCCACCTGGGTAAACTACCCAACTGGAAAAAAAAAATGCAAGCAGTAGCCCCAAATTGCCTCTTGAAACTTTAAAATCTTAATTGTGGAACAGGAATGGTAAACTTTTGTAATCCCGAGCCTTCTCAATGAGCACTGGTGATTTTATGAGTAATAGTCACTATTCACCTGACTGAATAGTGCTGTAAATATGAAATAAGAAGCTTCTATGAAGTAGGAGATGATATGATTGTCCTGACAGCAAGTGTGCTGAGGCAGCCTGGTGGAGATGTAAGTGTACTGGCCCTAGAGGTAGTCCTAGTCTACCTTTCAATAGCTGTGTGCCTTTGACTTGGAATCTCTTAGAGGACAGTGACATCCCTTTGTTCACATAGCACTGCTTATTCCCCCACTTGTTAAAGTACCTGGGATAAGTTACATGAAAACAGTAAACTCTAAAGAACTATTCAAATGCAATTTTTTATTATTATTTGAGAGAGGGGCACTGGTGGAATCATGGCTCACTGCAGCCTCGATTTCCTGGGCTCAGCTGATTCTGCCATCTCAGCCTCTGGAGTAGCTGAGACTACAGGTGTGTGCCACAAATGTATGGCTATTTTTTTATTTTTAGTTTTATCTTTGAGACGGAGTCTCACTCTGTCACCCAGGCTGGAGTGCAGTGACATGATATTGGCTCACTGCAACCTCCACATCCTGGGTTCAAGCAATTCTCCTGCCTCAGCCTCCTGAGTAGCTTGGACTACAGGCATGCACCACCACGCCCAAGTAGTTTTGTATTTTTAGTAGAGACAAGGTTTTGCCATGTTGGCCAGGCTGGTCTTGTACTCCTAGCTTCAAGTGATCCACCCGCCGCAGAGTCCCAAACTGCTGGGATTACAGGTGTGAGCCACCATGCCCAGCTGCAATTTATTATTTTTATACTCAAAATTAACTCAGTAATATGGTAAGTGATGCAGTATATTTATTCATTCAGCAGATCTTGCTCTAGTCCTGAACCAGTCACTGCTCAATGGTATGAGCATAGGCAAGTCATCCACTGCTCTGTGCCATATTTTCACATATGCTCATTATAATGTCACCTAATCAGCCTACTTCACAGGGTCAATATTGAAGGCAGTTCTACTTCTGTCTGCAAGTCTATGTAAAAAGATTTTTATTAAAAATAAACATGACTTTACATATTTTGTCTACTTAATGTATGATAAGTATTATTCTAAATACTCTACATAAATTAACTAGTTTAACCTTCTAACCCTTTGAACTAAGTACAGTTATTATTTGAATTTTAAAAGGAGAAAAAAAGAAGCACAGAGAGGTTAAGTAAATTGTTGAAAATCACATATCTAATAAATGGTATAAAGAACCGGGATTTACATTTAGGCAATTTGATTTCAAAGCCAATTTCCTGTGCTCCTCTACTGTTCTGCATCTCTTACTTCACACATCCTTTACCTCAAAGTTGACATAGATACAATTCTTAGAATTAATTAAAATATAAATACATACTTATATTTATTTATTGGGAGAATAGTTCGTACCTAAAATAAAAAAAAGAGAGAGAGAAGAGAGAAATCAGCAAGATGGCAGAATAGGAGTTTTCTACCATCATCTCGTCATAGAAACATCAATTTTCACAACTACCTATGGATGAGAATACCTTTATGGAATCCAGGAGCCTAGCAGAGAAGTTCCAGCACATAGTTGGGGCAAAAAAAAATGTGAGAATAGATGTGTTGATAAGGGTAAGAAGAAGAATGTCACTTTATCCACGTCACTCCTCCCCCAAGGTGGCCCAGCTCAGTGCCAAGTGAGACCTTCCCCCTCAGACTGCGATTCCTCCCATGGGTAAAAGTGAGGGAATAATGAGTACCTGGCATCCTGAACCCACTTATTACTTGTCCCACCCTGAATACTGAGGTAATCAGCATGGCTGAGAGGTTAAGAGGGGCTGGGAACAGGAAAGACAGGCAGGGATCTATAGCAGGCAGGACTTAGTCCTCAACATATGACCATGGAGCCTACAAACCACTTCACGGACTTCATAAGAAAGTCCACCCATGAGCTGCTTGGGACACCTCACCTAGAGATCCCTAGCAATTGGTCCATGGGCACCCTCAATGCTCCATACAACTCACTCCCTATTTCTGCAGCCACCATCCCACATGCATCCCCATGGATGGCAAGTGTGAGCCTCTTCAGATGACTCTTGAGTATGTGCAGACAGCTGGCCTGAGCAGGACTGGGAGAAGGCATACAAAGTGCACATTTCAGACAATACCCAAGGAAAAATAAATGAGAGGTTCACAGAACTTGGCCTGGCTTATTGGGATCAAGAGAAGGCATACAATGTTAACAATATTCCCTTCCCACAAGAAGGAACAAGATGTGTGGAACAGATGCATGCATAGAGTAGGTCTGAGAGAGCCTCAGGATATCTCAATAATAAACAGATATGAACCCAATGTCAAAAAACCTAAGTATACTAAGCAATTATTAACAGAATAGAAGTGATAAATACACAGTAAGACAATAATGCCAGGAATTTTAATATCCTACTTTTAACAATGGAGAGATCATCTTCACAAAAATCAGTAAGAAAACACTGGGATTGAACTATGCCTTAAACCAAATGTACTTGACATACGGAACATTCCATCCAAAAATAACAGAATATACATTCTTCTCAAGCATACATAGATAGGATAGACCATATATTATGTGACAAAACAAGTCTAAACAAATTAAATATGATGTAGATTATATCAAGTATATTTTCTGAAACCAC
This sequence comes from Macaca mulatta, assembly GCF_049350105.2. Classification (NCBI taxonomy): domain Eukaryota; kingdom Metazoa; phylum Chordata; class Mammalia; order Primates; family Cercopithecidae; genus Macaca; species Macaca mulatta. The sequence continues at coordinate 110,010,621 of NC_133410.1, read as the reverse complement.
AGTGGTTTGAAACTAGAAATCAGTAACCAGAGAAAACCTGGAAAATTCAAAAATATGTGGAAATTAAAAACACACTCCATGGCAACCAATGCCTTAAACAAGAAATCAAAATGGAAATCTAAAAATACTTTGAGATAAACAAAAATGGAAACAGAATGTACTAAAACCTACAGGGTGTGGCAAAAGCAGTTCAATAGGATGTTTACAGTAATAATCCCTACAGAAAAAAGAAGGCTCTCAAACAATTTAACTTTGCACCTCAAGCAACTAGACAAAGAAAAACAAACCAAGCCCAAAGTTATCAGAAGGAAGGAAATAACAAAGATCAGAGCAGAAATAAATAGACAGTAGAAAACAACAGAAAATTTTACTGAAACAAAGTTTTTTTAAAGATAAATAAAACTGACAAACATCTAACTAGACTAAGGAAAAAAAAGAGATAAAATTCAAGTAAATAAAATCAGAAATAGAAGACATTTTAACTGTTAACACAGAAATACAAGAAAAGAGTACCATGAAGAATTATATGCCAACAAATTGGACAACATAGAATAAATGAATAAATTCCTAGACACCTATAATCTACCAACACTGAATCATGAAGAAATAAAAAATCTAAACAGACCCACAGGGGTAGGGAGGTTGAATCAGTAGTCCGAAACCTCCCAGTAAAGAATAGCCCAGGACCAGACTGCTTCACTGGTGCATTCTACCAGACATTTATGGAAGAATTCATAAACATTTTTCCTGAACTCTTCTAAAAATTTGAAGAGCATAAAACACTTCCAATCTTATTCTATAAGACCAGCACTATACTGGCACCAAATCTAGATAAGGACACTATGAAAAAGAAAATTATAGGAAATATCCCTGATAAACACAGAAGCAAAAAATCCTCAACAAAATACCGGCAAACTGAATCATACAGCACATTGATGGATTATACATCATCATCAAGTGGGATTTAATCTCTGCAATATAAGGATTATTTAACATATGGAAATAAAAATATACACCACATTAACAGAATAAAGAATAAAAATCGGCCGGCCGTGGTGGCTCACTCTTGTAATCCCAGTACTTTGGGAAGTCAAGAGGTTAGGAGATCGAGACCATCCTGGCTGACACGGTGAAACCCTGTCTCTACTAAAAACACAAAAAAAAATTAGCCCGGTGTGGTGGCGGGCATCTGTAGTCCCAGCTACTCGGGAGGCTGAGGCAGGAGAATGGCCTGAACCCTGGAGGCGGAGCTTGCAGTGAGCCAGTGAGCCGAGATCATGCTACTGCACCCCAGCCTGGGAGACTGAGCGATACTCTGTCTCAAAAAAAAAAAAAAAAAAAAAAAAGAAGAAGAGGAAAAATCATATAATTATCTCAGTAGATGTAAGAAAAGCATTTAACAATATTCAAACTCGTTTAATGACAAAAACTCTCAACAATTTAGGTAAAGAAAGAATGTGCTTCAAAATAATGAAGGCCATATATGACAAACTCACAGCTAACATCATAATGGTGAAAGCTGAAAGCTTTTCCTTTAAGATTAGGGAAGACAAGGATGCCTACTTTAACAATTTCTATTAAACATAGTGCTGGATATCCTAGCCAGAGGAATTAGGCAAGAAAGAAAAAAGGCATCCACGTTAGAAAGAAAAAATTAAAATTATCTCTTTTTGCATAGGACATGATCTTATAGGTAGAAAACCCCTTAGAATCCACCAAAAACTTTTAGAACAATAAATTAATTCATTAAAGTTGCATTAGAAAAAATCAACACATAAAAATCAATTGCTGTATTTGGTTTTCTGTTCCTCTGATGGTTTGCTAAGGATAATTCTTGGTGTTTACTAACAATGTTATTACTACTTGGTATTTGTTAATGAAAGAAACTCTTGAGAAGTTTCTGTGCTTGAAATATTATCCAACACTTTGTCACATAAACTACCATTGGCACCCTGCTACTCATGGGATTATTTGGCAGACATGCAAAGCCTTGCTTGAGGTTATGTTGGTATGCTATATTGATGTGGAAGAAGATCAATCTTTTGCAATAAATGTTTTTTTTTATAATTTGTGTTTATTATATGATTGACTAAATCATACTTCTCTGACTACTCTACTCTTTATTTCAGAATAAAAAAAGTTAAAGATAATGTAATTGAAAATGTATTCCAGGAAATGAAAAAAGAACTCTGTTGCTTTTCTATACTGTAACAATGAACTCTCTGTAAAAGATGTTAGGAAAATGTTCCCATTCCAATAACATAATAAAAATATACAGAAATAAATGTAACCAAGGAGTAAAAATGTTTACACTGAAAACTATAAACTTTGATGAAAGAAATTGAAGAAGATGCAAAGAAATGAAAAATTCAATCCTTATCAAATGCTATCAAAACATTATGATGCTGGCATAAAAACAGACACATAGATGAATGGAACAAAATAGCCCAAAAGCAACTATGACATTATGTTCAAAGAACCAAAGGAAACCATGCTTAAAGAATTAAAGGAAGATGGTGAGGATGATGCTTCGTCAACTAGAAAATATCAGTACAGAGATAAAAATTATTAAAAAGAATCAAATGGAATTTGTGGAGTGAAAAATTACAATAAGCACCAGAGAACCTCAAAAGTATTTTTTTGGTATTTTTCTGTAATTATTTTTTAAAATTAACTTATTAAAATGTTTATTTATTTTCAAAATTATGTCATCCTTTATTTTAGATTCACGGTATACATAAACAGGTTTTTTACATGGGCATATTGCTGAGGTTTAGGTTACAAATGATCCTATCATCCAAGTAGTGAGCACAATATCCTATAGTTAGTTTTTCAGCTTTTGTCTCCTTCACTCCCTCCCACACCCCTCTAGCAGTATCTATTGTTTCCATCTTTGTGTTCATGAGTACTCAATATTTAGCTCCCACTTATAAGTGAGAACATGTGGTATTTGGTTTTTCTCTACCTGCATTAATTTGCTTAGGATAATGACTTCCAGCTGCATCCATGTTGCTGCAAAGAATATAATTGTGCTCTCTTTTATGGCTACATAGTATTCCATGGTGTATATGCACCACATTTTCTATATCCAATCCATGGTGATGGGCACCTAGGTTGATACTATCTCTTTGCTACGGTGAACAGAGCTGCAATGAATATGTGAGTGCATGTGTCGTTTTGATAGAGTGAGTTTTTTTGATATATACATAGTAATGGGATTTCTGGATTGAATGGTAGTTCTGTTTTAAGTTATTTGAGAAATCTACAAACTATTTTCTATAAGTGGTTGAACTAATTTATATTCCCACTAACAGTGTATCAACACGTCCTTTTCTCTGCACCCTTGCCATCGTCTATTATTGTTTTTACCTTTTAATAATAGCCATTCTGACTCGCGTGAAAGGATATCTCATTGTGGTTTTCATTTGTGTCTCTCTGATAATTAGCGATGTTAAGCATTTTTTGATGTTTGTTGGCCACTTGTATGTCTTATTTTGAAAAATGTCTGTTCATGTCTTTTATCCATTTTTTAATGGGTTCATCAGTTTTTTCTTGTTGAATTGTTTAACTTCCTTATAGATTCTGGATATGTGACCTTTTAGGATGCATAATTTGCAACTGTCTTCTCCCATTCTGTAGGTTATCTTTTTATCATGTTGGTAGTTTCTCTTGCTGTTCAAGATCTCTTTAGTTTAATTAGGTTCCATCTGTGAATTTTTGGTTTTGTAGCAATTGCTTTTGAGGACTTAGTCATAAATTATTTGCCAAGGCTGATGTCCAGAATGGTGTTTACTAGGTTTTCTTCTAAGACTTTTACAGTTTGAGGTCTTACATGTAAATATTTAATCCATCTTGAGTTGATGTTTGTGTATGGTGAAAAGTAGGCGTCCAGTTTCATTCTTCTGCAAATGACTAGCCAGCTATTCCAGCACCATTTATTGAATAGAGTTTCCTTTCCTCATTGCTTATTTTTGTCAACTTCGTCAAAGATCAGATGGCTATAGATGTGCAGCTTTATTTCTGGGTTCTATATTCTGTTCCACTGGTCTGTATGTCCGCTTTTTACCAATACTATACTATTTTGGTTATTGTAGCCTTACAGCACAGTTTGAAGTTAGGTAATGTGATACCTCCAGCTTTGTTCTTTCTGCTTAGGATTGCTTTGGCTATTAGGGCTCTCTCTTTTTCTTAACTTCCATTTGAATTTTAGAGTCGTTTTTTTCTAATTCTGTGAAAAATGATGTTGGTAGTTTGATAGAAATAGCATTGAATCTGTAGATTGCTTCGGGCAGTATAGCCATTTTAACAATATTGATTCTTCCAATTTATGAGCATGGAATATTTTTTCATTTGTTTCTGTCATCTATGATGTCTTTCAGCAGTATTTTGTAGTTCTCTTTATAGAAATCTTTTACCTCCTTGGTTAGACGTATTCCTAGGTACTTTTTTGTAGCTATTTTAACTTTATTGGTGTATATAAATGCTACTAACTTTTGTATATTGATTTTGTATCCTGAAACTTTACTGAAGTCCTTTATCAATTCCAGGAGCCTTTTGGCAGTCTAGGGTTTTCTAGGTATAGAATTATATCATCTATAAAAGGGAACTAGTTTGACTTCTTTTTTTCCTATTTGGATGCTTTTTTGTTTCTTTCTCTTGTCTGATTGCTCTGGCTAGGCCTTCCAGTGCTATGTTGAACAGGAGTGATGAGAATGGATACCTTTTCAACAGCAAATTTGAACTGGCAGAAGAAAGATTCGGCAATCTTGAAGACAGATTAATGAAGATTATGCAATCTGAAAAACAGAGAGAAAAGAAGAAGAAAAATACAAAGAGATTCAGAGGTATATAGAACACTATTAAAGTGCATCAACATATATGTAATTAGAGTATCAGAAACAGAGGAGAGAGCAATAGGGATAGAAAAAATACTTGAAAAAATAATGGAAAAAACTCCCTAAATTTGATGGTGAACATTAGCTATCCAAGAAGCTCAACAATTTTCAAGTAGGGTAAACTTAGAGAGATATATACTCAGGCATATCTTTGTAAAAAATGTTGGAAGCCAAAAATAAAGAGAAAAATATTGAAAAAAGCAAGAGAAAAATGATCCATCACATACAAGAGGATTCCAATAAGATTGGAATCACTGACTTCTCATCAGAAATAACCATAGCCAGAAGGCAGTGGAATAACATGTTTAAGTAAAGTAAAAACTGTTAATCAATAATCTTTTATTCAAAAGAACTCTTTCTAACATAAAGACAAAATAAAGACATTCCCAGGTAAACAAAAGCTGAGAGAATTTGTTAGTAATAGACCTACCTTAGCATGTATTAAAGTAAATTATTTAAGCAGAAAGCTAGTGATCCCAGACAGTAATTTGAATCATGCAAAAATACAAATAAAACTAGTAAAGATCATTATACAGGTAAATTAAAAAGATAGTATAATTGCATATATTTTCTCCTTTTTTCTCTTGTTTGAGAAAAGTTAATTGCTATGAGAATTATCTTCTTGCTGTAAACAACTAGAATAATTGACAAAATTTATAAAACATGTGTTTTCAGACATTGGCTAACAGGAAATTTACATGGTGATCTAGAAGAGAGGAGATACAATGTAGGTGAGTTCTATTAGAATGAGAAATGCCCCCTAGTCCACCTTGCAGGGCATGGAATGGGAGTATGGTTCACTTCTTCAGTGCTCTGCTGCTCAAACCTCTAGGGGAGCATACAGATGGGCAAACTGTGGGACTCCGACCCCATGCAGGTGTCTAGGGGTGAATGTTTACAGCTGAAGCCCCAGTGGGCATGTGCTACAAGGTGTTCTTTTAGTTTGCTGTCTATAGGCAGCTTGTGTTAACCAGCTCAATTAGTCCCCCTTCCTTATCACAAGGACAAAGGGATTTCTGTATCCCAGCGTTTCTTGCCTTGGTGTACTGGAAGAATTGGATCATATGTGGGCTTGGAGAATGAGTGCAAGCTTTTATTGAGTAGAAGTAGGTCTCAGCAGACAGGGGAGCTAGAAGGGAGACGGTTTTCCCCTGGAGTTGGGTCTCTGGTCAGCCCTGGCTCTCCTCTAGCTGCCCCAGTCAAACTCCACCTCATTCTGCTAGTCAATGACCCAACGGCCTGCAGGTTGGCATGCTTTTCTGCTGGCGTGCTCTTGACCAGCCGCTTATGTCTTCTTCTGACAATGTGTTCCTCATGATGTCCAGTGCTTGTGTCTGCCTGCTAGGGTCTCAAGGGTATCTATAGGTGGCGCAGGCCAGAGTGGTCTTGGGAAATGTAACATTTGGGCAAGAAGGCAGCAGTGCCTGTCCTCACGTAGGTCCATGGGGGTGGAGCCCTAGCCAGGGACCATGCCCTCCTCTGCCCAGCACTTCCCTTTCCCACTTCTGTATCACTTAAAGGGACCATGCTCTTCCCTTCCCAGCACTCCTGTGTCACTATAATTGCATGAACTTACTTCCCACAGGAAGTAAGTGCCCATGTTACAGAGCAAAGAGGGGTAATTGTAACAGGGTGTGGCGTTCTCACTCTGAATTGAAGAGACAGAGATTAGAGTTTGGGGAAGCAAGACAGACACAATTTGTGAGCAGAGTACCAAAAAAAAAAAAAAAAAAAAAAAAAAAAAAAAAAGCTGCTCTCTAAGAGAGTTCTCAGCATCGGCAGAGGGATACTTTTGACTCATTAAATGTATCTGTATGTGGTATCTGTATGTGGTAGGATGAAACTCTCCAAGGCTTGAGTGAGGGAAACACACCAGAGAGGAGTAGGTAGTATAGTTTTCTGAGTTTACCCTGGGAATAGTTTGTGTTCTCATCAGCAAGAGTAGAGAGACCTCATAATAAGCAAGTTATTAGGTATAGTGTTCAAAAAGGCAGCACTTTAGTAATAATACTGTATTACTCCCAGAAGAAAAAACTGTTCTGGGCTCACTGCAACAAAGCTTAACATAGAAGTCTTGAAATTATCTAATTGATTCTCAGGAAATGTAATTCTTGCCAGAAAAAAATCTAATGCATAAAAAGGAAGAAAGATCCCTGACAAAATCCAGTGTTCAACAAACTAAAATTCACAACATCTAGCACCCAGGTAAACATTACCAGGTATGTAAAAAAAGCAGGAAAATATGACCTATAAGCAGAAGAAAAAAATCAGCCAATAGAGTAGAAACAGAAATGACAGAATTGATAGAATTAGTAGACAAGGCTCTTAAAAGAACTGGTGTAAGGCATATAAATACACTCAAAGATTTAAAGAAAAACTTAAAATTATAAGTATAGAATTACAAGATATTAAAATTCAAAATAGTAGTTTTAGAGATTAAAAATAGAGTATTTAAAATAAAAATTGGCCGGGCGCGGTGGCTCAAGCCTGTAATCCCAGCACTTTGGGAGGCCGAGACGGGCGGATCACGAGGTCAGGAGATCGAGACCATCCTGGCTAACACGGTGAAACCCCGTCTCTGCTAAAAAATACAAAAAACTAGCCGGGCGCGGTGGCGGGCGCCTGCAGTCCCAACTACTCGGGAGGCTGAGGCAGGAGAATGGCGTGAACCCGGGAGGCGGAGCTTGCAGTGAGCTGAGATCCGGCCACTGCACTCCAGCCTGGGCGGCAGAGCCAGACTCTGTCTCAAAAAAAAAAAAAATAAAAATAAATAAATAAATAAATAAATAAATAAATAAAATAAAAATTACACTGAACAGTATTAAAATCATATTTGAAATTATAGAAAGAAAGATTAGGAAACTTGAAGACATAACAATAGGAATTATCCAAAATGAAGTATAGAGAGAAAAAAGACTGAAAATTACTGAACAGAGTCTAAAAACTCAGGGTAACTGAAATAAGACAGGCACCAAAGCTGACATACTATGTACGTACTGATTCCATTTATATATATGAAGTTCTAAACAAAGCAAGCCTATAGTTCCAGAAAGCCCGAGTAGGAACAGAGTGTGACAGCAGAGTTCCACTGGGGATTGCCTGGGTGATAAAGATGTTCTCAATCTTGATTGTGTTGAGTTTCGTCAAACTCTCTACTAAAAATGGAAATTTTATTGAATGTAAATTAAGTTTAACAGAATTAATTTAAATTATCAAAAATGTTTAGTAGACTTCCAAATGTTGGGGAAGAAGCAATAATAGATCTCATGGCAAAAATAAATAGTTTAGGAGAATTTTGAAGTTTTGTGTTTTTTAAACAGAATTTTGTTACATTCTAAACTTGAAAAAGACAAATTCTCTTTCTAGCTTAAAAATAATAGTTAAAAACAGTTTAGTTTAAAGTATCAATTTGTTAATAAATTACTAATGTATTAAACCATTTATTACTTGTATATTAATTGTAATTTCTATTATTAATTTACTATTAAATTATTAATTTTAAGTTTTTTAACTATTATTTTAAAGCCACTTAAAATTATAGTTAAAAATATATAAAATTAATAATAAATAATTTTAAAATATTTATTAAATTTTATTTAATAAATTAATATATTAAGCAAATGATATTTTAATTACTCTTTTATTTTTTAAATAATCTGCTAAATTAAGGAGATCTTACTTTTATTTATTTATTTATTTATTTTGAGACGGAGTCTCGCTCTGTCACCCAGGCTGGAGTGCAGTGGTGCAGTCTCGGCTCACTGCAAGCTCCGCCTCCCCGCGTTCACGCCATTCTCCCATCTCAGCCTCCCATGTAGCTGGGACTACAGGCACCCGCCACCATGCGGGGCTAATTTTTGTATTTTTAGTAGAGATGGGATTTCACCGTGTTAGCCAGGATGGTCTCCATCTCCTGACCTCGACCTCGTGATTCACCTGCCTCGGCCTCCCAAAGTGCTGGGATTACAGGTGTGAGCCACCGTGCCCAGCCAGGAGATCTTACTTTTAATTCTAGAGTCATTTAGTCAGCAATTCTTTTGATTTCCCTTAGGAAAGGGCTTCCCAACATGAATCAGAAACTACACAGATCCATCTTAGATGTGCTTTTAATATCAATTTTAGCACAAAATTCACAAGGAGTATTAATCTATCCTGATTCCTGTCTGTCTTATATGCCTAAATTGATGTTGGCAAACAAGGGTAATAGCAGCTGGAAAAACCTGGCCAAATCTTAGCTTTATGCCATTAATAGCTTCTCATTGTCCATAGGGTAAAGCTCAAATTTCCCTAAACGTCCTACATAGCGTGAATGAACTAACTTCCTGTTGCCTATTCAGCTACACTTCTCCCCTTTCCTTTCTTCACACTATGCTGAGGTTTTGCCAGGACATAGCACTCTATCTGCGCCATTGTCTAGAGTGTTTCCACAACTTTGCTGCAATAATTACTATTCATGCTTCAGGCATTAGTTTAATGTGATTTTTTCTTGATGATCTTTCTTGATCTCTTGATTAAATTATGTTTTTTTGTGTGTGTACTCTCGCCATAACACCCAAACATGACAGTTTTTCTCTGTACTCCCACCATAATATGTCATTTTATTGACGTATATAACATTCAGTTCTCATTATTCGCCATAGTTATGCCCCAAACACTGAACTATCAAACAATGAATATTACTCCAAGGGGAAAAAGGCTGCCTCACTAACAGCTGCCAGACATGAGATTCAAGTCCACTACGACTGATTCCCAAGCCAGAGAGCTTCCTGAACTGCCCTACACTGCACTCTTTACTTTCTCCATACTCTGGTCATCTCTGCTAAACAAAAAGGCACAAACAAGAAGGCACAGCATCTTCTTGTTCAACTTCAACTGGCAGCTTGTGCATTTGGTGACTCCAGCTTTTGGCAGCTTTTGGTCTGTCTGGCAATGACCATGAAAGCAGCAGGTATTGATTTGAGAGCTACAAATACATATTAGCAAGTAGGTGAATTCATAAACTTAGGACCTGAGTAAAGAAGATCAACTATATGTTCAACTCTTTGTTTAATGTCTGTCTTGCTCATTGGTAATTTTCTCTAGGATAGGTACCATGTTTATTTTGTTTACCATCACTCTTATTTGTATGCCTAACAAATGAGGCTGGCTCACATCAGGTCTTCAGTAATGACAGATTGAGTAAATTAATTAATTAATACATTAGAAGTCCTTCTAGGCCTAGATCAAGTAGGTTCTGAAAATAGCTTCCCCCTAGTTTTGGTGGCACCTCAGGAATAAATTTCACCTGTTTAGGTATCTATTAATAGTTAAGCTACTATCTAACTTTCTCTCCCTGTCGTGATCCATGTTTACTCACAGGTCCAGGATCCAAGCTAGAGAACTCATCCATGCCAATATTTTCTTCCAAAGCTGAGGCTTTTTTCTATCATACCTTTCTCCTCCATTATTTGTGACCCAGCTTCATGCCCATACTAGTAAAAGTTTGCGTGCATGAAATCAGAAAGTGACTCAGGTTAACATAAACAGAAAAAGAATTTGTTAGAAGGTGTCAGATCCCAAAAATTATGAGAAGGGTGAAGAAAGAAGTTTGAATTATAACCAAAAGACTCAGAGCAAAGGTAAAATCCTTTTGTGGGGATGTCGCTGCTAGTGACATCACTCTGCACCACTAACTACTCATCACTCTGCATGCTATTTGAATCTTCACTCCATCACACCTGCTTCAAAGAATTTCTCTCTCACTTTGCACCTTGGTGTCTCTGAGTTGTGATTCATATGCCCAAGCTCTGACTGCCAAAGAGTAGGAAGAGGAAATACTTTCTTCCATTTGGCTTCTGTAGTGGAATGAAAGGTGACCCTTACAGAAAGGGAGCTCAGTTATGGGCAACAGAAACAACAAATGTCAAATACGTAAGCTAACTCTGGAATCTCTCTGCTACGGTGTGAATATTTGTGACACTCCCCCATCTTCAAATTCACATATTGAAACCTAATCACCAGTGTGGTAGTATTAGAAAATGAGACATCCGGAGGTGGTTAGGTCGTGAAGTGGAGCACTTGTGAATGGAATTAGTGGCTTTATAAAAGAGGCTCCAGAGGACTGCCTTGTCCTTTCTGCCATGTGAAAACACAACAAGAAGCTGCCATCTGGGAACAAGAAAGAGCACTCACCAGACTCCAAATCTGTTGTTGCCTTGGCATCAGACTTCCCAGCCCCCAGAACTGTGAGAAATAAGCTTCTGTTATTTATAAGTTACCTGGTTTATGATATCTTGTTATAGCAGGTCCAGTGGACTAAGACACCCTCCCCCCTAGAAATCTTGATGCTGAATCTCAAAGGAAACTTATCCTGCAGTTCTAGACTATCATTGAGTTTGTACCAGGCCTCTTACATAGCTCCCTACCCCAGGTCCTCTTTTCTCCTCTCCCCATCTAAGATTGGGCAAACTTAGAATCTTGATTTTGACAAAATTAAATCAGATTTTAGGTTATTTGGTTGGAGTAGCAGGTACTTTCATCAGGAAGCTAGTCCTAGTCTAACTAAACATATAAAAGATCAATTTGTAGTATCCTGGCAAGGTCATTTTTTTCCCACATCCTATTCCTTGTCCTTTATCCAGGAGAAAAACAGGTGTGGGGTGCAGAAAAACCAAGAGGGAAAAGATAGATATCTTCTTCTCCTCTGTCCCAAAGTATTTCATACTTTTCCAATATTGTCAAAATAATGTAACCTTTTTAAAAAAATTTTAATTCTTCTATTGCATGTCTTTGATGGCTTTAAAAACCTTTTACAATTAAGCTGTAAATAAACATACATAATATAAAGCAATTAACTTTTATTAGTATAATTAAAATCCAAAATAAAAAGTATTTCAATACCTAAATTTTGCTTACATTTTTAAACAACTGATCTTGATTGCAATTCTGTTGTGGGTACACAGTAAACAGTAAATGTTTGATGTTTGATGAAATTAGTTGAAATGAAAGAGGAAGATAAAAATGAGTAAAATTATATATGTAAATAAATGAACGGAGAAAAAAACTTGTTATTTAAAGGGATATTTTAGTGTGTCACATTTGATAGGTTTTGAAGGGAAGATGAGGGTTAAATAAAAATAGAGAGAGAGTGGTGGCTTAACAGCAAATGCAGGCATTTATGTCCAGCATAAACCTGCAGAGGTGGGGCAGCAGCTTAATGCCAGAGACCACCGCTGCTTACAGCCTGGGGTATTTATAATTTTGGTGGGGAGGGGCCTGGGTAGTATGGCCTGCTGCCTGGTGGGATATTGGTAAGATGTTCCTGTGATTAGATGGTTCAGCCCTTTTTTCAGTGGGATGTGATAGTATATTCCTTGTACCTTTGTCCAGCAAGATTTGATAGGGATGTTCCTTCAGCTGGGCCTTTGCTCGGCAGAGTATAATAAAGTTGTTCCTGTGTGGCTAGGCACAGTTGCTCACACATGTAATCCCAGGACTTTGGGAGGCCAAGGCGGGCGGATCATGAGGTCAGGAGTTCGAGACCAGCCTGACCAACATGGTGGAACCCCATCTCTACTGAAAATCAAAAATTAGCTGGGTGTGGTGGCATGCACCTGTAATCCCAGCTACTCAGGAGGCTGAGGCAGGAGAACCTCTTGAACCCGGGAGGTGGAGGTTGCAGTGAGCCAAGATCATGCCACTGCACTCCAGTCTGGGTGACAGAGCGAGACTCCGATTCAAAAAAAAAAAAAAAAAAAAAGAAAAAAAAAGAAAGATGTTCCTGTGCCTTGTGGTCAGGTGGTTAGGCAGGCTATTTCTGAGGCCCAAACCCCTGTGGCATTTTCCACTTTGAACAAGGCCTGCAAAATGACAGGGGATTTAAAAAATGGTGCAGTTTGGACTAACAACATCAACCGAAGGAAAACATGATAGGCCCTTTCCAAGTGCAAATTTTCTTATCCAGCAAAAAAAGATAATGTCCTTGAATGAAGGAATGGGACAGACACATTAAGAGCACTTTCTATAACAGGAAGGAATAGTTCTCAAGAATCACCAGGGCAGATTGGTTACATGCAGATCCTAGGACCCACTTCTCTAGGACTCCAAATTATAGAGTTGCAGCCCAGGAATCTGCCTGCAGCTGTCTCTCAGATACAATATGAGAAACTAGGCAATAGGGAACAGACCAGCACAGGCTTGGATTTGATTTGCAGCTACAGCCAGTAGCTACAAAAGGGCAGGGTTTTGTAGTCTTGCTTCTTGAATTTTGTGTTTCTAACTTATTTATTTGTTTGTTTGTTTGTTTACAGGAGAAAATGTTTCACTTCCTTCTACCCCCAAAGTTGGGAGAAGGTTTTAACAAAAGAAGAGCTTGGAGATCAGGATGCCCTGAAATATTTTTTTAAATTGTTTTCCTTTTTTTTTTTTTTTTTTTTTTATTTTGTTGAGGAAAGTCTCCCCAGTCATAAATAATTAACCTAACTGGCATTTCGTGCAGTGTCTTTCTCTTTTATTTTTTTCTGTGCACTGTAGATCCTTTGCTACTGGGTACTGCTGGAACTCTAAATTGCTTATGGGGGAGTTGAACAATTTCTACCTTAACCTTATGTTACTGTAACATTTTGCACAATATGTATATAATTTCTAGTGAAAGCTTTTCATAGAACTGAACACTCTACAGGTATTCCGCCTACATAGCCGTTTAATTTCATACCCCTGATAGATTTCCCTATGATGTTGCTAGGAGACCAAGACACTTCCAAACAAAGGATACTGAATGTATCAACCGTGTGGATAGCTGCTCCCCCCAATTCATTTGCTGTGGCAAATATGGCTTCCTTAAAATCTTCTGTTTATGAAAATATAGGTAACAATGGGGAAATTGCCTAGCATGCTGACTTAGGGGTGCAGTTCTCTTTTAAGTAAGATCACCAATTTTCTCTTTTCCCTATTTTATGACCATGAAATTGAAACAGGGCTATGGGGTTTTATTTTTCCCATGGGGCAAAGACTTGTGTTCTGCTGTTGTTCTACTACATTTTAGAACTATAGAAAATAGAGAAAGAACCAAATAATCAAAAATTTTAAAGTCAAAAATTGTTGAGAAATCAATTTCCCTCAATATTCCCTAAAATTCCCACTAATTTTCATCATTTCATACGTTTGGAGGTACACTGTGTCAGGCATGATATGCCGAGATTCTCTATTGATGTTATAATTTATATTCTAGGGTGTCAATCTAATTAGCAAAAATCACATTAGCAATTTTTATATTTTAAAAATTATAGAAGTTTTCAGGAATAGGTCTTGTTTACCATGAAATGAAACTCTGGGGAAGGTCAGTGAAACACCAGTGCAGCAGCCTTCTTATAGCCAGGTACAAATAGAAGCTGCCTCTGTGATCATTGTTATCGATGGAATGTTTGTGACCTCCCCGCTTCCCAACCAAATTCATATGTTGAAGCTTTAACCCCAAATTTGATGGTATTTGGAGATAGGGCCTTTGGGAGGTGATTAGGATTAGAAGGGGTCATAAGGATGGAGTTGCTGTGATGGGATTAGTGACATTATAAGAAGAGACTAGAGAGCTTATGCTTGTGCACTCTCTGTCTGACTGTCTCTCTGTCACCCTTCCATTTGAGGGCACAGCAAAAAGACAGCTATCTGCAAGTCATGAAGACAGCCATTACCAGGGCCAAATTGAATGGTACCTTGATCTTGTGCTTTCCAGTCTCCAGAGTTGTGAGAAATAAATGCCTGCTGTTCAAACTATCCAGCCTATGGTATTTTGTTATGACAGTCTGAGCTGACTAAGATAACCAGAAACCTAGAAAAAAAACAGAGACTAGACAGTGCATGCTCCAGAAAAAAAAAAAAAAAAAAGTACTTGATCCAGAAAAAAGTAGGTAGCTAATGGGACTCTAATCTGGCAAAATATCTGCAGAAACTGCCTTTTCTAGTCTCAGCCCTCCATTGCTTATTATCCGCAATCTCAGCTCCCTCTTGACATTCATCTTTTGAGTATGTCTCCCTTCTACTTAAACAGTTCCCTTTGGCCAGAAGACTTTATACTTGTTGAACTTCCAATGGACCTTTCAGATGTCAGCTCACTTGCTCCTTAGCTGGGGACATACTTGTTAAATAAATGACTTAGACGGCTTAGTACTTTCTTCTCTGGCACTCTGTCTCTCTGTTTCTGTCTTATTCCTGATCTGCCCCTCTCTAGTTTCTGTACCTCATTCTAGGTAACTTCCAGATTTTAGTTTTATTTCCTTTTTTTCCTTCTGTGTTCCTCAACCCTGAAGTGATGACCTACTTTCAAAGTTCAGCGAATCCTAATGACTTCCAAACCCAAATATTCAGTATCTCATTCTAGCTCTAGTCCTCTGTTGTGTGCCTTCTTTAAGATACAGTCACATAGAGGTTCAGCTGTCATTTCAAATTCTACTTGGTTAAAACAGATACAACAACAAAGGCTTTTGGGAGTCATAAATATTTAGTGCTATGTGACTTTGGGAAAATTATTTAACCTCTCTGACCTCTATCTTATTAGTTATAAAATTTAAATATTAATACTTGATTAATACTTATCTTTCAATACTGTTTAAGGAATTGTGAAAAAATATGTATGATGAGTGTGTACGTATATTGCTTAGTACTCAGTGTCTGAGACAGCAGCCAATAATAAGCTATTATTACTTTACATATTTATTAGAATAAATTATCTCCTCAACCTTGCACACTTGTCTGTCATTTTAGTTTTAAAACAACAAAACTCCCATTTAAGAACTCACTTAGGCTCAACATTTTAGAGTCATTTTTCTATTCCACAAATAAGTCAAATTGGAAATCAAATCCTGTTACTTATTCTTTCAAATTGTGTCTCTAGTTCAACATGTTGAATTCAAAATGTTGCTTTCTTTTTTACCACCATGATGCAGATCCACACTCTTGGTCCTGAAACATATAACTAGTCTTAATTGTTCTGCTTCCAAGTCTCTTACACTGTGCCTGTTACTCATTCAATCTTCCCAGTGTGTGTGACTTTACCAATGCAATCCTGGAAATGCCTAGTATGACTTCTAGCAGAATCAAGTCCAGGTGTCTCTTCCCACTTTCAGTTCTTCTCTCTTACCTATCTAACCTGTCCTGCTTGTGGATCGCACAGCCCCAATGATACAATCAGTTCTTTCTTTTTCTGGCCTCTAATATTTTGTGCATCATGACAGCCCCCATTTGTTTGCCCTTTATCATGCTGTTCCTTTCTGCCTAGAAGAGGTCCATGGCTCTGCTCTGTCAATTCTTTTTCTCAAAGCTCACATCCAAGTACTTATTCAAATTTCTGTAAATTTCTCCATCTACAACTCCATGATGATCTAACAATTACATATTTGGCATGTTACTTTAACCCTGGTTGTTTTCAGTATGACTTTATTCTATGGTCTTTGAATATAGGAGGTTTATCTTGTGATTTTTCTTTCCCTTTGCTGTGCCTAAACAATTCTGAGTTTATATATAGAATTTTTAATTTGTATTGTTTATTGTTACCAGAAACAGAGAGCTACTAGGTTGAATCACTTGAAATTATCAATATTTGACCAGTTTTGACCTATAACACTAACAATTTAATATGATTCAGCCTAATGACTTGATGTCCTGACCTCAAATGACTTGCGAAAATATCAAATGGTCTCTTTCTCATGTTAGAAAATTAATATTTGCATTTGAGAAACCAACAATAGGTTACTCTCCTCATATCTCACTTCATATGTTCAAAAAAGATATTTCTCATTATTCTTTTAAATGTCAGTTCAAACTTGTTTTCTAAATAAGTTGATGGAAGAAATATTGAAGGTGATTAATATACTTTAGATCCATACTTGTTCCATAAACAGAGATTTCTATGATGTACAATGGAGTTATTAACATGTACAATAGAATCAGACAAACCAGGCCTCAGCTTTGCCACTACCCTGGGTAACCTTGAGCAGCTTATGTAAACTTTTTGTTTGTTTGGTTCTTCGTCTGTAAAAAGAGGTTGTACTTTTGTTAAAAACACCTGCTTCTCAGAGTCAAGGTGAGGATTAATCTGAAGAAAGCCCTCGGTACAGAGAAGGCACATAATAAGCAATCGGTGAATGTCAGTTGTTTTTATTACTTTTATTAATAATTTTAATAAAAGAGTACTTGATCTCTTACAGAGGTAACCTGATACCACTAAAAACAGTATCTTTCTGTTTATGTTATGGAGTAACAAGTCATCTTTTCATGAAATTTTTTTTTTTTTTTTTTTTTTTTTGGTGAGATTTGAGGCTTCTCAAAACCAGAAAAGAAAATAAATGAAGGATCTCATCCTATAGAGTAAATCATTATAATTTCATATTTTGTCTCTCACCTCTCCTGGGTAGAGATGAGTTCAAAGAAGCAAAGTTAATTGAGACCTCTGCTACTCACTTGTGTTTAGAAATATCTTGAGATTTTT
Source organism: Macaca mulatta (assembly GCF_049350105.2). Lineage (NCBI taxonomy): Eukaryota > Metazoa > Chordata > Mammalia > Primates > Cercopithecidae > Macaca > Macaca mulatta. The sequence goes on along the minus strand of NC_133410.1, from coordinate 109,993,266 downwards.
ACAATAGATCAATTATCCTTCCCATCTCCCACAAAAAAAGACTCAGAAAACAAATTATCGAAGCAAAATCCAGCTCTTCTTGGACTATAAAATAATAAATTGAAACCATGATACTGAGCGTCAGTGTTTATCATCATGATGTAAGAATTTGTCTGTTTGAAAAAATTTAATGAAGTGTTAGAAAATACATTTAAATTGCCCAATATTTTTATAACAACTTATATTTATATAAGGCTTATTTATATACAGCCCAATGTATTTATAGATTTAACAAGTTACTATGCCTAAGCCATTTGTTAGATACCCAATTAGGCTGACATCACCTCTGTTGATAAATCTATTTATTAATTCAACAAATATTTATGAAAGGGTTATCATAGGCTAAGCACATGGTAATCTGTAGCTTATCCAAATTAGGGCTGCCTCTCATCTCTGGGTAGGACTACTTTTATTCTTTTTTTTTTTTTTTTAATGCATCAAAAATCACAAAATTTTAAGGGCAAACACTGGGCCAAAGGTTTTTTTTTAATGATGTTTTCATTTCCTATATAAAATTGTGCCAGTGGACCCACTATTTGTGTGTTTCATTTCCTTAAAGGTGATGTGCTGTAATTTAGGACTAACACGGATCCCAGAGCTGGGCGCCCTACCTTGGTTACGGGTTTGGAGACAATGGGGTTGCCCCTTACATTGTCAAAGCTTTGTCAGCCCAACTGGGCAATTGTTCCTGGGGAGTGTTCTGACCCCTTTTATTATATCTTCTTGGCAGATATTAATGTTTCTTGGTGATCTTCAGTCACAACATTCTTACCTCATCTGGTATTGATTTTTCTCTACTAAAGAATCAAAATTTCTTGGCCAGGCGCGGTGGCTCACGCCTGTAATCCCAGAACTTTGGGAGGCCGAGGAGGGTGGATCACGAGGTCAGGAGATCAAGACCACCCTGGCTAACACAGGTGAAACCCCGTCTTTACTAAAAATATTAAAAAAATATATCCGAGTGTAATAGCGGGCACCTGTCTAGTCCCGGCTACTCAGGAGGCTGAGGCAGGAGAATGGCGTGAACCTGGAAGGCGGAGCTTGCAGTGAGCTACTACTTAGTGAGTAGCACGGTCAGTGCAGCAGCCTGCAGTGACCGTGCTACTGCACTCCAGCCTGGGTGACAGAGCAAGACTCCATCTCAGAAAAATAAATAAATAAAAGAATCAAAATTTCTTAACAAAGAGGCGTAAAACAGATTTAATATATATTGCATAGTGTCTTCCTTTGTTAGAGCTTTTCATCCCATCTTTTGGAAGGGGCCTAGAAATCCAGAAATCTTGCTTGAGAACAATAGTTAGTAGTCCTTTAGTTCTCTCTCTTCCTGAAACAAGGAAGAATTGTTACCTGGCAATGCCAGGGCTTTTAGGTCCCATAAATGGCAGTTTTTAAAGGGTCTTTCATAGTTCATAGTTACATGTATTGGATAAAAAAATAAAAATCTGAGTCAGGTGGCTCTGGTAAATGCAGCAGATAAGACAAATATGTGATCTCTGCCTTTAAGGAGTTTAGAGTCTGAGAAAAATAGGGTTCGAACAAGTGCACAGAAAGAAGGGAAAAGCATTTCTGGTAGAGGGGACAGTATTCAATAGAACCTGAGGCTCAAAAGAGCATGGTGGTTTTAAGGAATTAAAATAGAGCCCCTATGGCTAAAATGTAAAGTGACAAAGGAAAGAGGCCCTGATCCTGCAGGCTTGTGAGCTTTTTACTGGGCTTTACCCTAAAGGCTAATGCATTCAGGGAAGGTTTTAAACAGAATAGTGAGATGTCAGACTTGTGTTTTTCAAGATTAGCCTGGCTGCAATGTAGAAGAATGCCAGGAGGGCAGAACGGATGTAAGGGAGTCTCTTTATATGTTTACTGAATTGATCTTTTGTTTGGCTGATATTTTGTTTGAGATTTTTATTTCATTGATTTTCAACAAATCAATTCTCAAGACTTTCTCTTTAATTTCTCATCTCTATTCCTCTAATACCCTTTTCCGAAAGAGTGTCTATTCTGTTCTCCAATCCTACTTCTCTTTCAAAGACCTTGTGGAAGAGCCCTCCCTTCAGAAAACCTTTCTTGATCTTACCATTCATATATAATCTCGCGCTGTTTACTATTTTGTGTTATTGTAGCACTTCATTGGTGTAGTATTTAAGGCATTTATTTTAGATTATAGGAATAAATTGATGTTGTGAAGTGTTCACTGAAGCCAGACAGAATTAGGTTTTACTTTCTAACTGTATGATTTAGGGCACACCGCTTACATGGAACTTCAGCTTATTTATATGTATAACAGAAGAAAAACATACCTCTTTGTCATGATTACAATAATTAAATGAGAGAACATATATAAAGAACCTAGCTTTTGAAATATTTGTGTATACATTGTGTACACCACTATATTTCAAAAACTATACATATATAGTTTGAAATATATATACAAATATATATACACACACACACACACACACAGTATATACATAGTTTTTGAAATATAGTGGTTTCCTTACAACGTGTTTTGTTTCTTCTTCTTCCTTGCCTTTTTTAATTAATCGAGGAAGGAGATATCTTTTTCAGTTGTGCACAATTTCAGCACATTGCCTACAGTAACAAATAAACAATTGATGAACTAAATGGACGTTATGTCATACAAACTCTTAATAAGGTAAGTTGCTTCATCCAGTAGAATGGTGACATAACTTGGAATTAGTAATAGTCTTTTATCCCATTGTATCAGATATGGCTTTGCCCACATTAATTACTTTTACATATTTAGTGAATCTAGGAGAGCACTAAAATTATGACCTTGAAATGTTGTCTCTGTCCTGATTTTCTATTCTTCAGTGATTCATTGTTCTAGAGGCTGGCCAGTTTTTTGCTTTTTGTTTTTCTTATATCTACTCTCTATAGCTTTCAAGCATTAATTTATATTTTGCATTAACCCCTGAATAATGGATATAATTGAATTATAATGCACAATGAACAATCCTGTGATAAAAAATGATAATGTAACTTTTTATTTTTCCTGTGTGAAAGTGGATTTAGGCAACTTCCAAATGTGAACTGAGTGAAAGATTACATGTAACATTACAATAACTAAATTATAACATTTAAATTACATTTAAGTTAAATGTAATTTAAACATTTGAAGTAAAACATTTAAATAATATCTATACCAGAGATTGAAGAGCAAAGGTTTTTTATCCTTGTAATAAATAGCAATGAAAATACGGCCATCTTTAGTAATCAGGATAAATAATATCTCTGATTTGTGAACTGGCTTCAAGTACTGGTATTAAACAATGGTAAAATATTAGTGTTATAAGGCTTAGAACTGACACAACTTCCTTCATTGCCTAGAGGATGGTTTGACAACTTTTATGGCATCCAGAAAAAACATTAAGTCTTCTGAGAAAACTTGCTATCATTTAATTGGGTATGTGAATGAATAGAAAAAAGAATAAAAATTTCAAAACAAAGTTTATCTAGTTTACTGTGAAAGATATTTACAATTTTAGATACAGAAATATATCTAACAATATTAACATTAACATCAATTTCTGGTAATGTGTACTAATTAATATTAGCATACATTTATTGGTTTAAGCCAATAAATGGTTTTTAAAATATTAGTATACATTTATTGTATACTAAAAGTGTTAAATTCACTTGGTTTAACACTTAGTACAGAATTTCTTTCAAATTCTGTTAGGAGACATTACTTCTTCAGAACTAATAACTTATGTAAGAAAATAGAAACTTGAAAAATTCGTGTATTTGTTAAAGTCCATGCAAGCCATCATTCTTGATGGAAATCATCAAAGCATTTACAAGTTTTAAGTTATGTCTAGGGTTAAATTTTGCTTCAATAAGGTCCTCCATCTGCAAAGATGACCAGGAGCTTTTCTGATAATAGATGTGCAATGAGATTATTTACTTCCCAATTTTTCATCCTTAGAAAAAAAATATGAAACTGAAGATATCCTACCAATATATATTTTCTTCCATATAGCAGATGGAAGACAAAAGTGCTGAAAGGGCATATTTTTTCTAAGGTTTGAGCATACCATGAATTCATAAATAATTCCTTAGTTATTATGCCCAGAAACTAGTTTATGTTATGTTACACAACTCAAATTGCAATGGCTCAGTATTAGACACATATCCAAATTCTTTCTGGGTTGTCAACCTTAAGTATTTTGAACAATAATATGAGAACAATAATAAAAAAAATTGGCAAGCTTATCTCATGGAAGACAGAATGAGAATTTGAAAAACAGAATCCATAGAGAAATACTGATAAATAGAACAACACAAAAATTAAGAACTTCTGTTGATCAACAGACACCAGTAAGAGAATGAAAAGGAAAGCCACAGAGTGGGAGAAATACAGAGGACAATAGAACAATGACCAAATATTTGAATAGGGCCTTCACCAAAGAGAACATCCCAATGGCTAGTAAACAAATGAAGATCATAGTGTGATACCACAACACCTTGAGCAGAATGGCTAAAATGAAGTAGGCTGAGCATACTCAGTGTTGGCAAGGGTGTAGGGCAACTACACAATGCTGGTAAGAAAGGAAATATTGGTACAACTTCTTTGGAAATTGTTTTGACATTTACTAAAGCTAAATTCATATATAGCTATGACCCAGAAATTTTACTTCCATGAATATACCCAACAGAGTGGACTGATATGTTCATCAAATCACAACTATATGAATGTTCTATTCCTAATAGCCCTAATTGAAACAAACCAAATATCCTATAATAGAATGGATAAATAGTTACATGTTCATACCACAGAATATTACACAACAATGAGAATGAACTAAAACAGTATACTGTTCAATGAATGAATCTCACAAACAAAATTTCGAGTGAAAAAATTCAGAGGCAAGAAAACACATATTTTTTATCTCATTTACACATGGCGGAAGCTAATCTTTTGTGTTAATAGTCAAGATAGTAGTTATGTATGAGGAACTAGTGTCTGGGAGTGGCAAAGAGGGAGTGTTTTGAAGTGTTGGTAATTACCTATTTCTTAATCTTGGTGTCAGTAGCTTACTGTGTTTGATTTTTGTAAAGTTTTCACATTGTATATTTATGACGTGTGCACATAAAAAGTATACATAAAATAAAATTGCTGATAAGCCTTAACAAGCCACTGTGGGAGACTTATCTTCCAGTGCTAGTGTAGCAATTCATCTCCAGAGCTTAGTTGACATAACCCTTGGTACTAATGTGTGAACAAAGGAAGAAACAAAACAGTTATATGAGGGTCCGCTGTTTTTAAGCAGATATTTTTTAAAATTTTGGGTGAATGAAAACTAATAAAAATGTTTCCCTGCTAATTCTATGCAGATTTTAAGCTATACTAAGAAGCAATAACAGTTTAAGAAATATTTGAGAGGGAAAAAAATTGTCCTCCTCTTTAGAGTTCTAAGACCAATCAAAACAATTTGGAGTTTGGAAACTTTGAAAATTACTTGTAGCAGACTAAAAGTATTTTGGCAAACTAAAACATATGAAATTTATTGTGGCAAAAAAAGACTTGTGGTTGCTTTATTCAATAAAAGATAAAAGTAATAGCAATAGCTATTTTAATATAAAAATTTATATTTCCTTTACACTGGACAAAATTTGTCATCTCTGGAGTCTGTGATACTTTCAAAATAATGGCCCTCTTACTTTCATATAATTATCTTACATTTTAATTATCATTTCTACCCATTATATGATTTCTATCCTGTCCAAATTAATATAAACTTCTAAAATTCCTCCGTTCAATATTATACTTTTCATATGTACTGCTGTCTTAAAATCAATGTGTTCCACTAAAAATATAGTAATTTTAAGTGGTGGTTCTTAGTAACTCAAATGAAATTTCCTTTAAATGAATCTTTTCAAGATTTAAAAAATCCATCTTTTCTCTGGATCTGGAGGCTTAAACAGGTAAATGAGAATAGCCTTAGTGTTTCTGTTTGCCATTGTAGCCCTAGAACAGTACCTCAGAACATGTGGTATTCTTTGAACAAACAATTGTCGAATGAAATATTACTAATGTCCTGATCTGACTTCTGTCTCCTTTCTTCCATGTATCCTATTTTACTGCACTCTTGGTTGCTTTCAGTGACCTCTCCCCATCTACGTCCATCAGTCTTTTGCCTCCTTCTCACTATTCAGAAATCTGCAGATTTATCATTCATACTTCCTATCTCCCACCCTATACATATCTGAAAGCTTCAAGAAATAGATTTGGAATCACTACAAAATAATAGGGAACCACTGTCTAGAATTGATTTGAGAATGTGCCTCTTTAAATATAGTACCCAGAACTGGATATAATACTAATACTTAGGAGGTCATGTGAGTAGCACTAGTCTAGAATTAATCCTCTACCTCTCTTACATGAGACAAGCCACTATTTTAAAACAGAAATTATGAATTTAGATCTTCATCATCTAATTCAGTTTCTATCCACCAGTATCTACCTGGATATATTCAGCAGCAAGGAATCTAACTGTTTCATGAGATGGTTCCTTCCATTGTGGGTAAGCACTAGTTGCTGACTCCCTTCAGCCTTCTGAGGTAATGGAAATGATATTTTTACATGAGAATCCTTCAGATATCTTAAGGGACCTATATTCTCTTTCCAAAGCTTTGTCTTCTTTAGTTTTTTTAACCATTCAGTTTACGACATGATTCCAAGTAATTTCCTGTTTTGCATTTTCTCTTCTAAACCAAATCTAGGTCAGTGTTTGTCTTAAAATATCATGCACAAAATTAAATTTAATACCCATATGTGGTCTATTCTATACCGAATACGGTGGCTGATTCTGTTCCATGACCTGGATTCTAAACTTTTTTTTTAAATTGCAGCTCAGGTTGTCATTAGCTCAGCACTGTGCTTTGCTGTTAGAGTTGACTTTAGTGACCGACTGTGGCAGTTGTTTTTCTCATATATTCCACCTTTAAACCACTCCTTCTATATCTTCTTCACTGCGAAAGTGTCTTTTGTTTTGTGGAATAGCCTAAAAGTGCTCTTCTTCCACCACTCTCGCCTCTCTTTTTTTCTTCTGTTCTTTAAGAACTTTATGAAGTAATGACATTACTCCTGGGATTTTCTTATCCTGCTTTTCTCTCACTCTCCCTATAGTGTGGTTCTGTATGTTAAGGTATTAGCAACAATTCAAAAGGACAAACTAAAGCATCTATTATTTTAGCCTAAAGCCATCTTCTCAGCATCAGCATCACAGTCAGCACCCACTCCTTGTTGCTGTAAACATGTAGAATGGCAGCCTCCGAAGCCATTTCCCAATGATCATATTGGAAGTTTGGCCTTTTCCCCCACTTTTCTATGCTGTGTTTGAACTAGAACCTAAACTTCTACCTGGACAAATCAAGCAGAAGTAAACAGTTGCTTTGTGAAGAACACTGGTGTCAATACTTAAATAATTAAGTCATAGAATCATGAATATTAGGAGAAAATATTATCCAGTGTAACATTTTAATCAGAGTAGAATTTCCTTTTAACCCATCCCTGCTATATAAGCTTCCAGCTGCTGCTTAAAGAAGAGTAATGTTAGGGATCTCACTGCTTTTTAGGTGGCTTATTTAATTTTCAAGAGTTTCATGCTGTGAGAATCTTCTTCAATATAAAATAAATCGACTGCCTTTCCTGTAGCTTTCTACTGAACTTTCTAGTTATGCCTTCTGGTCCAAAAATGAATAAATCTCTTTCATAAGGACATCCCTAAAAATGCTTTAAAATTATTTATGATTTTACCATGAGTTTGTTTCTGGAGAAGCCATTTGGTAATATAATATAAAAATAATAATATTAGCTAGTATTAAATACCTTCCTAATTTTATTATATGTACAATTTCCTTAACTATCACAGAACACCTATGAATATTTATGAAGAGCATCATTTTACAGAGGAACACCCAAGTAATGGTCACAGGAATTAAACAGCTTGCAAGGGTCAAGTGCTAGTCAGTGATGGAACTTGGTTTTAAACTCCATTATTTCCTGCAGCAGAGTTTACATCCTCAAATGCTTCACCACACCATCTATAGTCTGATGTGCTTTCCAGATTTCTCACCATTCCATTTGATCTCCTTTAAATGATTTTTATCTGAGAGTGTGTGTCTTTAAATATAGTACTCAGAACTGGATGTAATGCTCACAATATCATGTGACCAGAACTGAGTAGATAAATGTTTATTCCTTTGAACTTGTCTTGGAGTTTGACAAGGATATTGTGGATATTAAAGATATTTATTTCACAAGCTTTACTGAATCAATGTATACTAGACCTACATTATCTATTTAATTTATCAGTTCCCAAATTATACTAATTTGTATGAATGAAAGTGACAATATGAACTATTTAATTTAAAAAGTAAATTGTGGAAAAGATTTTGAATAAATTCATTTCCCATTATTTTTCAGTCCACCTATTTTTAACAACTGCTGCAGATGAAAAGTCCTTTTAGGCTTCCTCTAATAAATATATTGAAATAATTTTACAATATATGAAACTTGTAAATTAATTGTATTTCATTTCATAATTTGTTAAAAGTAACTTTACATTCTTATTTGCATTATTAATTTGCTTTCAAATTCTATCTTCATATATGGTATGTTGTAAAAAGAAAACTATTGATCAAAGTGTGTAAAATTTCCTAAGTTGAGGATTAATTAAGCTGGTTTGGATGGAAGTACACAGAACTAATAGAAAGTCACTAGAGAAGTATTCATAAATCCTGTCTTGCTAGTTGACTTATTCTTTCTAGAGAAAGTTTCATGTTTTGTGTGATCTATGTATGTCTATATGCACACACAAGTGTATACATAAACACACATATGTGCATTGCTGATTTACGATCTGTGAGTAATTTTGTGGTAGTGGAGCTTCATGGTATCATATTGTAGTCATATATCAAAATACAGTCCCAGGAGAACTTGAATTCACTTAAATCGGAGTTATGCACTGATGATCTCTGAGGAGGACATGACCTCTAGATTAGACAATCAAAGCTTTGTTATTTTTATCAGATCTGCCAAGAAAATCAATTACTTCCTTCAAAACAAATTAAACAGCAAACCTTTCCCAAGGACGTTACACACAGTTGTTTACGGGCTTTGAAACTGTTTTTATGTTCCAAAATACCCACTTTCTTAAGAATGCATCGTAAGAAATGAGTCCAACAAATAAGATGTAATTTTGTTAGACAGGTACAAATTTAATATATAGCCAATAATTGATTAGGCATTTGTAATTAAGGGTAAGAATTTCAACAGGACCATGTTTAATATTCTCCTTAATTTATTATTCCAAACCAGAAAATGTTGCATCACTTGTACTGTGGGCATTCATTCTATTAAAGAATTTTAGAGATCTACATAGTCAAAAAGTATTTTTCCCAACAACAAGTATTCTTTCCTTCGAATCCATAGCTTTATTGGCATAATTATATATGTATATACTTACTTACTATGAAATGATGCAATATCCCCTTCACAGCTCATCTGTCAGTTTATTTCATGTTGTTGGCCAAAACTCCACACATAAAAGGAGCTGACCCATGATTAAGAATTTTATTTAATAAAAAAGAAAAGAAAAACAACACAAATAATTACATTATCATAATTACATTATTAATAAGTGTATACAAACATATCATTATAATTATAAAATTGATAAACCATCATATGTTATTAATGGAAATTATATCTACCTAAAATATGCTTTAAAGTGGGGTGTCTTAACTCCAAGCTGAGAGTTTGGAAACTGCAGCATATATATTAAGTATGGGAGAATGAAAAAAAAAAAAAAAAAAAAACACCAGTCACATTATTTTGCCTAAAAAGATTCTTCATATCATTCTAGAAATTCCATGCTATATTTGGATGCTTTTTGTGGCAACATAATAAGCAAAATAACCTTGCTCCAAAACCTACACTATTTTCTTTACACATCCTTAAGTACTAAACAGAAAAATTTGTAATGCTACTGCTGTTAGAGAATAGAGCAATGTGTATGTTCTGGTTGTGATATATCAAGGGATGCAGACAACACGCAGCAAAACCATTTACATGGAACAATAGAAAAGTATGTATAAATCCATCTATACACACAAACACATATGTTTAGTTATATTTATGTCATTATATAAGTTCATTGTGTGCTGGTTAAGAACATACACTTTAGCACCAGAATGACCTGGGTAGAAATCTTTGCTTAGGTTACTTCAAATTCTTTATTTCTCATTTATAAAACCAGGGAAAGACTTCTTTATACTTGCAAAACACTTAAAAACATGTTTGCACATAGTAAAAATGTATAATGTTAGTTATATTATTAGAAACTCTGATATTAAGTGGGTTAATGCACTGACATGATTAGCACAATATTTGACCCACAGTTGATGTTTTTTGTTATGTCTACATCACTTGTGCCTGACATTGTCAGTGTGGAGTGTGGCTTCATTTTGCACTGGCTTCAACATTCAATGACAATGGACACTGCTTGAAAATGAAGATTCTCATGCTTATGACATGATCTTGAACATAGCAATGATCATGATGATAAATATCTGTGTTTCGTTGTCTCAGAATATTCTAAAGTATGCACTGTCATATTTGACTTTAAAATATCCTCTGAGAAACCAGAGAAATTGTGTAAAATATGTATTAGATTAACACATGTTTGTGGAATACCTGTTGAGTAAAAGCATCCCAAGATACAGTACTTCCTCTAAAGGGATTTAAAATCAGGATGGAGATGCAAAGTATGAATACGTAAACATAATGAAGTACCATTGAAAGCTCAGACTTGACATGAGACATTAATGAAAAAAGCAATTATATCACTGAGGGCACATAAAGATTTACTCTCTGGTATTAAGTCCTAATTTCTCTTGCTAGCAAGCAAAGTTAATTTTTGTAGAATTACGTGAACAGAAAGCTCTGTGGTTCTGACTTCTGGGGAACTGTAAGTCTCGTATTTCTTTATCATTGCTATTTCATTTCTATTCCTTCTTTTGAATAGTGAGTTGTTTGTGTGGAGGGGCTTGCATTAGCTCCACATTGAGTATAAACTCAATACTTCCACTGAATTTCCAGAGCTCAGTGTTGCTCTGGCTTGTCCTATATCTTAAGGCTTATCAAGAAAGTCTTTGTTAACTGCCAGATGGTATGTTGACCTAAGGAAATAAGCCTTTAGCCACTGGAAATCCACTGTGCCAAGCACAACATTCCTAAATGAATATGGAACCAGAGATCATTGTTTTTGGTCACCTACTCACCCAGAAGAGTTGCTGAATCCTGGCATTCCAGTAGGGCTAAGGATGGTGAAATCAGAAGACACTCAGGAGACCACTTGAAAGTATTTTTCCCTACTTAATTAAGCAATAAAGATTTTCCAGGAAACTCTACTTCCTTAGAGTGGGAAGTTTCTATAATGTTGCTGACCTAAGATACTGAGAAAGAATGTGCTTGGGACTTTATTTTCAAAATATATCCAAACCATATCACCACCTTTCCCGCTTCGTTCCTGACCCCAGCCATTGATCTCTCCTGAGCCACTTGAAATAGTCTCCTACTGACTCTCTGTGTAGTCATCCCTACAACACTGAGCTCTGGAAATCCAGTGAAAGTATTGAATTTATACTCAGTATGGAGCTAATGCAAGCCTTTCCTCCCAATCAACTCACCTTTCAAAAGAAGGAATAGAAATGAAATAGCAATGATAAAGAAATACAAGACTTACAGTTCCCCAGAAGTCAGATGACCCTAGAAGACAGATGAATTGTTTTAAAATACAAGTCAGATTGTGACACTCTTCTAAAAACCCTCTAGTGGCTCTCCATCTCACTCTAAATAAAAGCCAGAATCCCTACAATGGCCCAGAATCACTAACTGGCATTATGTCTCTGTCTTATCACCACCTTGCCTTCAGTTGCTCTGCTCCCACAATCCTGCTTTCTTTATTGTGCTTTTAATGTAGGACCTGTTTCCACTCAGGGCCTTCACACATACTCGGGATTGCCGCGAGTATAACATGGAAATGCTTTTATGGCATCCAGCATCAAGATATCCATGCAGCTCTGCTGTGCTCTTCCCCTCCTCTGGGCATTTGATAAAATGGTAGCTTCTCAGTGAGGGTTTCTTTGGACACTCTATATGAAATTAGAACACTCCCCAACTCTAACAGCCCATGAACTCCCCTGTAATTTATTTTCTCCATTCTTATCAACAGATATTATCATACAGTTTACTTATTTATGTATTATCTTTCTCCTGCTATTGGAATATAAACTCTATGAATATATGCATATTTTTCTGTTATGTTCATTGCTAACTCAAACCTAGAAGAATGTCTGGTCCAGAGAAGAAACTCAATAAATATTTATGTTTAATCTGAAGGCAGATAGAAATATTTATTGAGTTTAATAAATAGAATGAATTGTGCTGTAGACTGATGTTTTTCTAAACTCTAACATCAAGGTGTCACCAGTGACCTTAACCTTGAAGTCTTATAGAAATGTCTGACGAAGCTCCTTTCCTCCAGCCAGTGATATCTGAATAGACTGTAGCCTAGAGGCCCAATTTGGCATGGCATTTTAGTTCTAATTCTGTATTCCCTGGCTACTACAGTTTTTCTGATATTAAAACCAGCTACCTTGGACTGGCTTTAAGGAGCATTCTTATGTGTGTTGCCAGAAGGCAGATGAGAATAAATAAATTTTCATTTCATTCTAAGCATTTGGTAGATCTTTTAAGTATACCAAATTAATAAGGATAATTTATTGATTTATTTGCCATGTATATATAATAGTCAAATTGATTTACCATGTAACCTCAAGAGAAAAGGAAATAAAAGAATGTAATTTCTATTTAAGGTATACGTAACTTAAGAAAAAGGTTGCAAACTATCTGTCAAAGTTAAAGTCTCATATAAATGAAGACAGAAATCCTTATGTACTTTTAATTTCTTATGAAATATTGCCATGTTTATAGTTGGTCTGAAGAGAAAAAAATTATTTCCCTCAAGTAACAAATGAGGAATAGAATGCACATGACGTGTATTTTTGTTTCAAAAACAGAAAAATCAAGTGACAGAAAACAATGTGATGTATTTTACATCCAGTTAATACAGAATCGCATTAAACTAGGAAGAAGTTCTTATTTTCATTATGAATGACAATCATTTATCATCAAAAATTATATTTATATACTTTCATCACAATTTTTGAGTTTCTAATCTGCTTGTTTTTATTTCTCACACTCCATTCATGACTAATCTCTTTCCAGCATGACCTTGGATAATACTGACATTGTCTTCTTTAAAACAAAATTAAGACAGAAAAATGTGTCAGTGACCATTCACTGGTGCTCTATCGAGTGACAGGGACTATCCTAGATACTTTATACACTGGATCACTGAAAATTCTATAAGGTAGATATTTCTATTCTCATTTCACAAATGCAAAGATTAGGATTTGGAGATTACAAATTTACAAAACAGGTGGTATAACTGCAATTTTAATCAATCGATGGTTCTAAAGCTTGTAGTAGTTTCTTCAAACAAATGTATTTTTTTGGATGAAAATTATACCACACACATATGAGAGGAAAGGGTAGATGAAAATAATATGTATTAAATGTTTACTATGTGCAAGCTTGCATTCAATGCTTTTATTATTTCAAAAATCCTTTGTCAAAGCACGAAGGGTGTCATCATTCCATTTTACTGATGAGAACACTGAGTTAGAAAGTGGTTAAGTATAAACAACTATCAAGGAGTTTAATTGGGAGTCCCACTCAGATCTGTTGCCTCCAAATGGCATACCAGTTATACCAAACTAAAGTTGGGTAAAGTATGGAATAACGAGTATGCCTAAGATATGAGTATAAATCATTTTCATTGAATTAAGGCTACCTTTGTTCTGTCTCAGAGAGAAATGATAAAGATGAAAATATAAGTGAAATCAGAAACTTTTGGAATTATTTTTCTAGTAATTTTTCTGTAAATGATGATTCAGTCTTTATTGATATATTTAGAAACTGATTATCTCTCTTACTTTTTTGACTATTCTTGAATATGTTCTCAATTCAAATCATTTACAAAAGAGAAATTAATGAGAATATCTTTTCTGTTCTTATTTGGCTTAATTTAATTATATTTAAATTGGAATCTTTTCCCAAAACATGTAAGAGCTACATTTATAGGGAAGAAAGAAGAGGAAAGAGAAAAAAATCCTTAAGTTGAAAAGTCTTTATGCTTGTTGAAAATAACCTTATGATACTTATTTTTTTTTTGTCTTTCAAATAGAAGAAAGTGTACAGTCAAAGTCAGATATAGAGTTCAAAATGGCTGCTATTGTAATTGAGTATTTTCAGAGTGGTCGAGATGCTGTACTACATAACCCTGTAATGAGAGACCCTGTGCCTAGAATAATCCTTATGCATAGGAGAGCAGAGCTAAGGTTGCTGTGAGAGTATTCACTCTGGAAAATATGATTTATTTGGGATTAAAATCAGATATTTAGCATTTCTGTAAATACGGCAATCAGGTTGAATTCACTTGGAAACAGGAGTGAATTAGAAATACCCTTCAAACTTCTCTCTTCTGGTTAAAAACAGTGAAACTGACATGGCTCTAATGGCCCTAGCTTTGTCTGGATCCCACACAAACTACCCATGTCCTGTTCCACACAGTCACTCACTTCAACCATGTTCTGGACATTCTGTTTTCAAGAGAAATAAATATAAAGGAGATAAAAACAACCAAGATTTCCTGAGAGGCTTTTATAATTCCTGCAGATTCTGTGAGGTGGAGGAGATAACTTTTTCTTTCTTTGGAATTTTTATTTACAGACCAACGATGAGGAGTCGACCGACATTTCTGTATTATAGCTAGTTCCAAAGGAAAACTTAAGTGTCACAAATTTGTATGCATGCATTAAAAATATTAAATACAAGAAAATTGATAAATGGATAAAAATGTGACTACCTACAGCCTCTCTGTGGTTTTATAACTTCTTTACAAAGTAACTATCGTTTTCAGAACATTCAACAATATTAGTGAAAACTCACAGTGTATGTGGACCTAGTTCAAATGCACTAATTAGTAAAGTTAATTTTTTAAAAATGTTGTAAAACCCGGGGTTGGCTCACACTGCATTCATCTGCCTTTGTTCAGTCACATCACATTTCTATGTGGAACTTTAAAGCAAAAACTTCTCAGCTAGGGCACTGCTGAATGAGGTCCTTTTGTATCCATAAAAGACTGTGCCTTACTTAATGACTACATTTTGTGAGGGCAAAGGAGGTTATTGTTAATTTTCCCCCACTAAGTTCTATGGACATTTTTGGAGTTTTAAAGAGTAGAAAACAGTATAGGTGTATATTTACATCAATAATAGAAGCTGAATCACACACTGAACTCTGTCCTAAAGTTTTCAAATTGTGGCTTTTGATTTATCCTAAATAAAAGATGAACGTACTAAGTGAAAGAAGGACTAGGAATTGTGACAGGGCCGAGGAATATTTTAGTGTACATATTAACATACTACCATGTTATCTTACATATAGAATATGTATTTAAAAATAAGTCTTGACTTGGCATATTATCCAAGAACTGAACTTCATGCCTGGCTCTTAGAAATATGCAAGTTTACACAGCAAAAGAAATTACCATCAGAGTGAATAGGCAACCTACAGAATGGGAGAAAATTTTTGCAATCTTCTCATCTGACAAAGGGCTAATATCCAGAACCTATAAAGAACTCAATCAAATTTACAAGAAAAAAACAAACAACCCCATCAAAAAGTGGGCAAAGGATATGAACAGACACTTCCCAAAAGAAGACATTTATGCAGCCAACAGACACATGAAAAAATGCTTATCATCATTTGCCATAAGAGAAATGCAAATCAAAACCACAATGAGATACCATCCCACACCAGTTAGAATGGCAATCATTAAAAAGTCAGGACACAACAGGTGCTGGAGAGGATGTGGAGAAATAGGAACAGTTTTCCACTATTGGTGGGACTGTAAACTAGTTCAACCATTGTAGAAAACAGTGTGGCGGTTCCTCAAGGATCTAGGACTAGAAATACCATTTGACCCAGTCGTCCCATTACTGGGTATATACCCAAAGGATTATAAATCATGCTGCTATAAAGACACACACACACATATGTTTACTGCGGCACTATTCACAATAGCAAAGACTTGGAACTAATCCAAATGTCCATCAATGACAGACTGGATTAAGAAAATGTGGCACATATACACCATGGAATACTATGCAGCCATAAAAAAGGATGAGTTTGTGTCCTTTGTAGGGACATGGATGCAGCTGGAAACCATCATTCTCAGCAAACTATCGCAAGAACAGAAAACCAAACACCGCATGTTCTCAGTCATTGGTGGGAATTGAACAATGAGAACACTTGGACACAGGAAGGGGATCATTACACACTGGGTCCTACTGTGGGGAGGGGGGAGGAGGAGGGATAGCATTAGGAGATATACCTAATATAAATGACGAGTTAATGGGTGAAGCACACCAACATGACACATGTATACATATGTAACAAACCTGCACATTGTGCACACGTACCCTAGAACTTAAAGTATAGTAATAAAAAAAAAAGAAAAAAAAAAGAAATATGCAAGTTTAGGGCCAGGCACAGTGGCTCAAGCCTGTAATCCCAACACTTTGGCAGGCCAAGGCGGGCAGACGGAAAGGTCAAGAGCTCGAGACCATCCTGGACAACATGGTGAAACCCCGTCTCTACTAAACATACAAAACTTAGCTGGATGTGGTGGCGCACGGCTGTAGTCCCAACTACTCGGGAGGTTGAGGCAGGAGAATTGCTTGAACCTGGGAGGTGGAGTTTGCAGTGAGCCGAGGTTACACCCCTGCACTCCAGCCTGGCAACAGAGCGAGACTCCATCTCTTAAAAAAATAAATAAATAAATACAAGCTTAGATGCAGAAAGGATGCTTTTTCCTAGGTCACTGAGTCACTCATTCAGATACTGGCAAATGCTGAGATTACAAGATAAGCCTTCTAATTTTCATTTAAATAGTGGCAAATGCGAAGATTACAAGCTAGGTCTAATTTTCATTCAATCTTAGATTTACTTTCTATGCAAAACTATACTTTTCATGTTAGATGCAAAATAAGCTATGGAAAGATGACATGTTTGACTAGTTTTGTTCTTGGAACACTCTTTTAAATTTTGTGTAGTCCTCTTTTCTTAAATTTTTTTCTCTCTGAGAAAGAGAATAATTGAGCTCTGATTCTCATACATTACTCTGTGCAAGCGGCAAAAAGTCAATAAAGACATTATTATAATTCCAGCCTTAAGAACATCAGTCACATGTTACACAGTGTGCACTGCTAGCCAGGTATCCTAAGGTTCACAGATTAAAAGAGTGATAAGCTGCAAGCATATTAGGGAACCAATCACAAGACATGAGACTGAGAAATGGCAAAGGGAAGCTGACATTTCCAAAGAAAAATTGATGTGTCCAAACTTCTCTTTTTCCAAAGAAAAAGTTAATGTTTCACAATATAAATAGAAGTAGCTAAGTAGCTGCTACACAGTGGCACTGTGCTCTCTCCAGGACCTCACCTGACTGCAATCCTGCCACTGTGCGCGATTTCATGACATGTAACAAGGCAGATGTTTGATTTTTCTTAACACTTTGCTTCTAGTTATTGCTGCCAGTTTGATTTGTTAGGCCTGCTGGTTTGGGTTTAGAAACAAGAATGAAAGAAAATAACTCATATCTCTGTAATGGCCCATTTGGTTTCTTTCCTTCAGGACTGTCAACCCTGGGAACTGAGTCCTTTACAATCACCTGCAGTCTCAAGTCCACCCCAACCTCAGTAACAAATCTTATTTCTTGATAAGCAGGCTGGCAAATCTTTCCAACTTACGAGGAAAAATACAACAGCCACACTTAAGTTATTGGATTATGCATTCTCTCTGGTTGAAAAGTTTGTTTGTGAAACCAAATTAAGATCAGAAGATTGTGAATGCCACTTCACAGTGAAAGTAATTAGATGATTAATTAAAAGATAGTGACAAATACTATATAACAATCATTATTATTAAATACTCATGTGTAAAAGAGAAATTATATTTAATTGTAAAAGAAAATAGAGCATATGGGATCAGTGCTCACCAACCTACTAACGGGATGTTGGTGAGATCTTCTGTGTAGAGATTTAGGGCATTAAAGAATCATTCCAACTATTAAAAGATCTTACCAGGAAGTCTTTTCTTTCTGAAGACAAGCTGACTCTCCAAGGAAAAGACTTGTCATCACACGGGCAGGAAAGGGAATCAGACTTGACTTCCCTTTACTCACAACCTCCAATTGCTAAGTGTCCTATAATCTTTTCATGAAGTAAAACCTAGCTTCGGCAGTTGAATTTCAGAAGACATGTTTGGTTCTTTAATTAAAATATGAATGACACTTAACCCACAGAGTACTTCATCAGGGAATGCTTTACTTTTGCAAGCATTTCTTAGTTATCTTTTCATTTTGCATTTGCTTATAAAGTAATCATCTTCCAAATCCTTTTGGATTTTGGTTATAAATGCAAATTTAATGATATTTCTATTTGTGTCATCTTCCAAAGAGATGAAAAAGGTTTATGAATATATCCTAATATGCATTCCTCTTGTCTCTAATAAATAACTTTGCAGACACATGGCCGCTCTGCCTTCATCAAAAGCAGAAGGTAGAGAACAAAGGATCAGATGATATCCCAAGGTGACAGTGTATCCAAAAGGTCACAGACTGATTAACTGCAGTTTCCTTAGGCATTTCGATTTGGGAGTTGGGGTGCTTTTTGTCGTCATGTTAGTTTGTTTCAAAGTAATATATAGGTATTAAGTAATATTTTAAAGTTTATATAGAATTCAAACATGAGAGAATATGGGCAGCAATTACTTTTTAAGCAAGTAGGGAATGCAAGAGAACTCTTAAGGTTTTTTAAACTGAAGGATTTGTCTGTAACAGCATTTCTTTAAACCACCATTAGAATTCCACCTCTATTTGTTTCTAATTTCTTATTCTTTTTATATAGATCCTGAGACAAATATCTAAAGTTACATGATTTCTACAAGCTACTAAAGCAAATTCCCAGAATCCCAAGTTAACCACCAGTTTCCCCAAGAGGCAGTTCTTCTGGAATGAGATGATGGCATGGAATTGGTGAGGAAAGTGAAAATTGCTTTTTCTCATTTACAGAGTGAAAAGTCTAGCCATCCACAGACCAATGACAAATGCAGCAAAGTTTTCACAAGTCTTTTGGTCCTGAAAATAGGTAAACCATTAATCCTTATTATTTTATTTGTACCTTACCCCTATATGAAATGTAAATACTTAGAGTACAAGTTTCTTTCCACCCTCCATTACAGATGTTTGTATCTTAAGCTGAGTATTAATGTTTATGTATCCCTTTTTATATTATAATGAATGGAAAATTTCCAAATTGCCTCATTACATAGACAATAATTCAAATTACAGGCCCAATGTTGCAAAGTTAATAATGTCATCTTCATACTTGAAGAAAAGGAGATTAATTTTAATCTCCTTTTTAATAACAAATTTTACCATAGAAAAGAAGATAATCATGAGAGAAAAATTCGTATTTGCAGGATACCACTTTGAAGCTATTTATAGTTTCTCTTTGCTCAGTTAGAGAAATTTCAGGTATGTTTGAATGGATGACATAGATTTTTTTCCTCTTGCCCTTTATCATTTTTAATCTAGAGAGGATAATGTCTCACACAAAAATTTAAGTGGGTGGTTGCTATCGCTGAATGATTCCCGCCTGTCAGCCCATGGACAAGAAAGGAGTTGAATTTAACCTTAGTCTCTAAGGTTAGAGATAGATTAGATAAATGGGAAACAACCACTCCTCCCATATCCTGTTCATGGAATGTAGGAAATGACTAAAATAGGGACCAAAGGAAATTTATTGCTTAAACATATCAAGGATTAGTTCCTCAGTACTTTAAAAATGAGTCCCAAACTCTGCTGTAAGAAAGAACTCTGGTTTCAACAACAGATTAAATAATTCTGGAATTTTTGAAAAACAATTTCTCCCAGTTTATTTTTGGAATTGAATAAACATAGAATGATATTTATTCAATGAAAACCTGTTATTTTGTTTTCTCAGAGTAAATAAAATTATTAAAATGCTGCTGACTCATTCCCCTGGCTGCTGGGCAATTTGCTGTTTGCAGTTAATAAAAAACACTTCTAACACCGACTCCAAAATGTTGTTAAAGGTTAGTGTTGCTTTAGATTATAAACTGAGAATACAGACATGTGGACTTGGGTAGATTTTTGCATATCTAGCATGTCATACTGCATTAAACATAGATACTTGTTTGATTTTTTGATTGTTTTAAAAATGATAATAGTAAAGAAAGAATAAAGGAGGATATAGTAGAATGATTCTTAAATGTACAAACCAATGAGGTTGAAGCTCTTCTTGCATATTCATAAGTCCACGGGTTTCTTATGGGCATCTAAATCCCATCAATGTCAAAAAATGGATACACACCTCTAGGACACATGGACAATTGAAGGAGGACCAGCACCTTCATTCATTACTAATCAGGAGACCTCGCATTTGCCTCAAGGGCGACAGGGCTGACAGTGGTTCCTTGCCTAGAACCTGCCTCTTTGTACCAGATCTATAAATAATTTTTCTACAGCAAAAGAGGCAGAATTTGAGCCCCTTCTTTATTTTAAAAGAGATTAAGTACTGATTCTTTTTATCATTTGTAGGATTCTTTATATTCCCCCTCCCATATTATCATCATTGCTCTTTTGTGTATCAATCCCACTTATCTTAAGTATTTTTATTTTCAGCACAGGACAGTGAGCAGTACATGAGGCAAGAAATGATGGATGAAAAAGTTAGATTTGTTCTCAGTTAAGTATTTATTTTTAGAAAACAACGTGAGTAGAAAGCCCTGTCTGCATGGTGGCAACAAAGTGAGGAGATTAATTTTACTGTGTGATTTTTCAATTTTATTACTCGATAGTCCTCACACATAAATACGGTGAGGGGATGTCATTTAATGTGTTGTAAGTGAAAGCAGTCACAGTCATATTAGAGTAACTCATGCTTAGAAATAAAAACAAATTTTATTAAAACACCCTGTCTGCCTGACATGTTTCACTCACAGTTTACAGAAGCAAGGTGGGAGAGTCTGGTGACTGAAATCATTTTCCTAGGTGTATGATTTCCACAAGGGTAAACAGAGAAGTAAGAGGATTGTACGTGCATATATTTTCTTTCTTTATTTACAAGTATGCTGTTAAAGAAGGACACTGAGGAATACATATACCTTTAGTTTCAAATCCAATGCAGTACTACGATGCTTCTACAGAGTTCTTGACTCCTTACCCATCCAAACTACTACTGCCTGGGTGAAGAGGGTTGGGGAGAGCCAGAGAAAATTCTGGAATTACTGTCAGTCTCTTACATTGATGGACAGGAGCATTAAAAGAAATCTCTTTTCAGTAGGTGTGGAGTTCAAAATTACAGCGCTCAAGAGTCTGACTCCTCTCATTGTCCCTTCTTTTTCTCTCCCCAGTTCCCCACCTTTCTCTTTCTATTTCCTATAACATTTTCTGAATGAGGTACTATTGTTCTGATTCTGGACTGTTGGCCAGGAGTGGTGAAGGGGCATGTAATTTATTTTAAGAATTGTTTGTTGCTAGCTAGTAAAGAAACTTGGCAGAAACTAAGAGGACTCATTGAGGGTCTGCAAATTAAAAATGTATTCACATTATGAATCTGCCAGAAAAGAAAGAGAAATATCATTAATAACATGAAAAGGTGTGCTACTTCATTCATAAGATGGAATGTAAATCAATGTGAGATTCAAGTTCTTATCTTTCAGATAGGAAAAGATTAAGTGTGCAATACTGCCACTATTGAAGTGGATGGGGAAATGTCTATAGGTACATTCTCTTTGAGTAAACATTTAGCACCATCCATCAAAGTTTAAAGTACACAAACTCTTGGTCCAACAATTCCATTTGTAAGAACATTTTAAAAATAAGTATACTAATTCAAGCAGGCAAAGATGAATGCAAGAGTGTTTAATACAACATTTTGATATTAAAAAAAATTGAAAAACCTTTATTGTCCATGAACAAAGGGCTAGATAAATGAAGTATACCATAACCATTCAATGGGTTTTATGACAGATTGTAATATAACAGACCAATAGTTTTCATTATGAAAAAATATAAAAGCATAATGAGTGAAAGCAAGATCCATACACACATAAAGAGAGCTATATAAACACAAGAAAATGTTGACAGTAGCTGCCTCTGGGGAGTAAGAGTGAAGGTCAGGAGTATTTGATTTTTTTATCCTGAGCACATATAAATTTTACATTAAAGGCATGTTTTTAAATAAAGAAAATTGGAAACAAGGAAATAGTAATTTTTTCTTATGGCCAAACCTTGTTTTTCAAAAAATAGTTTTCGAATTGGATTATTGTCACAAAACTTTTTTAACCAAGAAATTCGTAATTTCAGTTATGTAATACATTTCATACTAAACTTTTTTGCAGCCATAATAAGTAGTGAAATAATGCAACCTACAGGAGCTCCAGGCCAGGCTGGTGAGGTTCCCGGAGACTGCAGCTTTGCTGATGCCTCAGGCACTGCTCATAACTACCTCCCTAAAGAGAGGTGGACTTCTTATTAAAAAAAAAAACTTTCTCAGCCACCATGACACAATGTTCCAAAACCCCACTTTCTTCAGTGCATAATCAAGGCTATATTATATGCTTACAAAATGCCATATACACTTTATTCAATACTTCAGTGTCTTTCAGTTATTTGCCTACTGAGGAAAACAATATATTGAGTAAACGCTTTTATTAAATGGGAATCTCTGTTTTTTTCATTTCAGGAAAGTATAAACCTCATTAATGAAAGTTATATCAAACATTTATAAAAGGCTCTCAGGTTCAAGGTGGTGACATACAATTGACAAAATATTTCTAGGGATCACTTAATCTACTTAATCTACTAAGAAACTCATTTAAAGTGGAAACATTAGCAACTTCTAACATTATTCAGCTACTTAAGTCAGAAAGTAAATATCTCTTGAGTACCCATGGACACAAAGAGGGGAAAAATAGACACTGGAACTTACTTGAAGGTGGAGGGTGAGAGGAGGATGAGGATAAAAAAACTACCTGTTGGCTACTACCTGGGTGATGAAATCATTTGTACAACAAACCCGAGCCACATGCAACTTACCCATGTAACAAACATGCACATGTACCCCCTGAGCCTAAAATAATGATTGGAAGAAAAAAAAATAATAAAAGTAAATATCCCATACTTTTGTAACTTCATTAAGGTATCTATAGGTTATACATTTTATATTTTTTAAAAGATGAGATCTCTCTATATAGATACAATATGTTTATGTCTTATAATATATATTTATATATCTATAAATATATATAAGAATATATATTTCTATAACTATAAATATATATAAGTATGTATATATTTCTATATAGAGAGATATGCAAGTATATAACTATATCTATCTATATAGAGAGAGAAAGAAAAAGATTCTGTGATTCATCAGACAGAAGAACCAGAGAAAGAGAGTGATAGAAAGAAAAAGAGAGGGAGAGGAGAAAAAGAACGGGGAGAGAAAAAGAGAAACAGAAAGGGGAATCCAGAGGAGAAATGATATATTTAAAGAAATAAAGAGAAAAAAAGGGAATCAATAAATCAGAGCTATATTGACAATGTTTACTGGATTTTTAAAAAATCATTTGCTCAAAGCTCTTAATGTTATAACTTTAAAAACAGAAACCTAGAAGAGTTTCTTTGAAAGTATATAGAGTCAGGATGACGTTGACAATGACAAGAGGTCCTCTATTTACCTTCCCCACCTTTTATTGAATACTAATTATGTCATCTTAATAGTTAAATATCAAAGAGTAAAATTAAAAGACAGAAACTCAGCCTTGTTTAAGTAGCAAGAGTAGCCAAGGCTCAGAGCGTGCTGGTAGATGGACATTGTGTAACCTATCCACCCAAACTTGCAACGAATATTTTGGGTGTCTACTACATGCAAGACACTGTGCTGTGTTCTAGGCACACAGTGGTTAAGAGAAGAAATAAAGCTACTGTGTTCAAGGTTCTTTAGTACTACAATTTCTTAGCTGCTAGGTAAAGTCAGTGTTTCCTCCTCAACAGTAATCAGGGAAATCTTACAGGCAGTCTTTCTTCTGTCAACCATTTTTTATTATTCTGGCAAAGTTAGAGAATCCTTACCTGTGCTGATTTGTTGCCATGACTTCAAGTTGCTTCTCTCCAACACTAAAATTTCCAGAATAGACCAGAATAGAGGATAGACCTATCCTTTAAATTTTCTTCATGTATGACTGTAAAGTATTAAACATTTTGCCGAAGTGTAATACACATGTTTTATTTTATTTTTATTTAGACATATCTAAACCTAGAACATTCAGTGAAACTTTGGCAACAATAGCACACTACCCCCTTTCCAGATGGACAAAGCCATATGCTTCAAGAGCCCCCTATGGTGTCAGTCTTCCTCTGCTCTACAATGCAAATCAATTCAACACTAAAATCCAACACTAAAATTTGTGTTGGTAAAATCAGTGTTGATTCTAAATCTGGTTGCTTTGAAGTAGCAGGGAACATTACATTCTTTCTAGGGTTGATAAGTGCAACTTCACATCCAGCATACTAGCAGCCTAAAAATATACCTATCTGGATTTAGATAATTTTAGGATTTTTCCGCAAGAAATTTTGGAGGCTGTTGACAGTTTAGAGAAAATGGAGTAGGAGAAGATTTCCAGTGCCAAAAATTGTGTACCATGGAAAGTTACCTATTCACCTGGTTGAAATTCTTTACTCACACTCTATCATCTCTTATTCCTTTAACTATTTACTGTCCGCCATCACATGTTTATGACAACTTTTATTTCAAAATGACTTTACTTTTATATTATTTATAAATGCTTGTAAATCAATTTTTTAGGCCACTATTGGCCAGCTATTTATTTAATAGACTCAATTCTCTTCTGGAAGAAACTAGTCAAGGAGAAAAAAGTGGGTTATTCTGTAAGGTGCAGTAAAATCATTACTCTCACTGCACCAAGAATGCAATTAAGAATGGTAATAAAGTTTCCGCACTCTACAGTGCTTTTCTTTCTGCACAGGTTGACTCAGGTTGCAAATGTGGTCTTTTCGTGTGAGATAAACCATATGTGGGGAGAAGGGACCATTTGCTAGAGTTCTCAAGAGGACGGCAATTTAGAATATTCGGTCAGGAAATTGCTGTGTGGTGTTAAACTGAAATGTAGGATTGTGACTGAGCCTTTAATGTAAAAAATATGTGTCCAAAATTCTAACTAAGAGAGCTTTAGTTATTCATCTTGGTAAACTCTTCCATTTTTACCTTGGAGATTAGTTTACTTTAAGCAATTTTATTCAACTCAATAAACATTTGTTGAACATGTAGCAGGAACAAGATAGTCCACTTTGTTCAACAGGGCATTAAAATTAACAATGTTTGGAAATGATTATTTTTTGGCCATATTAAATTAAATATATGATTAAGATTTTTGAAAATTAAACAACTTTCTGGTACTGGAAGCTAAGGAACTCATTGGGAGAAACAGACAATATACCAATATTTCTGTATCTCTACCAAAAGACAAGCTGTGTTGATTGCTAAAAGAGGAGCTTATAAATGTTACAGGGGGACAGAAGTGTAAGGTATTGATTTGAGAAATACGCAGGATGAATTGAATAGAGGGTACAATTTCAACAACTGTAAAGCAAAGTTATTCTAGGCAGTGACCTCCAAAGAAAAACTTGTGAGAATTTTAATTAAGTAAAACTGAGATAAATTAGAAAGAAAATACTAAAATAACAAAATTTTTGGCCTAATGATTTGAAGTTTTCATTTTTTCTAATGTGCAAAGTATTTGTGTTCAGTGACATGTCATGTTTAATTTTGTGTCAACTTGACTGAGTCACAGGACGCCCAGATATTTCATCAAGCTTTATTCCATCTGTGTCTGTGAGAATGTTTCTGGATGAGATTAACATTTGAATCGGTACACTGAGTAAGCAGATTTCCTTCCCCATTGTGAGTGGACCTCCTTTAATCAGCTGAAGAACTGAACAACACAAAAAGGCTGACACACTTAAGAGTAAAACGGAATTTCTTCTGCCTGACTGCATGAGCTAGAATATTGGCATTTTCTAGCCTTTGAACCTGGACTGAAACATTTGTTCTTGGATCTTCAGCCTATCAGCTTTCAGACTGGAACTTATACCATTGGGTTCTCAAGCATCTGTCCTGAAACTGGATCTATAGTATAGGTTATCCTTGGTCAGCTTGCTGATTGCAGATCTTGGAACATGGCACGAGCCAATTTCTTATAATAAATTTATCTCTCACTTTCTATCCATATATATACACATATGTATACATATATACACACATATATACATATATATGGATAGAGAGAAAGATAAATGTAAAATGTACAATACTTTTTTACTTTTACATTTACATATATGTATATATAGATAAATTTATATATACCCTAATACAGATTTTGATGCTAGGAATGGTTCTAGAGGGACAGAACTTTAAGAATGAATTTTCTGAATTGGTCCTGGGCTTTCTAGAATTGGCTCTGTAATTAGATTAGATTTAAAAATACTAACGACTCTGCTTCCAGTAACAAAGAGAGCTCTGATGATAGTCCAACATGTCACCATTGGAAACACTTAACCACTTAAAAAAGGCAAGAACCTGTTTGACTGTGTATATAATACTTTCAAACATTTTTGACAAACTAATGAGTATAACAAGTTTAGCTGGTTGCTACTATTGTCTCTGAATAAAGTGGGAAAAGAAAAGGATGAGCTCGTAAATGGCCTGAAATATTCTATATATTCCCTCAAGGAGACCTTTATTTACTGTAGCTACAAGGCTAATATTGCTGAAAATCAACTGTAGAATCTCATCCTTCAATTGGCTGAATTACAAATTAAGGGTAATTCTCAGCCTCTTTGAGTGTCTACTGTTAATGCGAAGGTTCTTATGGGAGAAAAGGCCAGGAAAGAGTCTCTAGAACTGCTTATGCCTGAGAATATAGTAAACTATAGCAATATTGCATTTCTGGGGTGATTACAGAGATTAGTGTCACCAACAAGCACTTGGAAGATGCAGAGGTGATGATTCCCATTATATCCCCATTCGATTAGCTTATTTGACATGCATAAGACAGATGGATCCTGGAGAATGTCAGTGAATTACTGTAAGCTTAACTAAGTGGTGACTCCAATTACAACTGTGGTAGCAGTTGTGGTTTTATTGCTTGAGAAAATTAACACATCCTCTGGTATCTGTTATGCAATTATTAATCTGGCAAATGTTTTTTTTCCCATCACTGCCAACAAGACCCATCAGAACTAGTTTGCTTTTATTGTTTTATTTTCATTTTTACATTTTATTTTTGTGATACATAGTAGATGTACATATTGGATATATGAGATGTTTTGATGCAGGCATGCAATGTGAGACAAGCATATCATGGAGAATATGGTACACATCCCCCCAATCATTGATTATTTCGTTACATACAATCCAATTACACTCTTCAAGTTATTTTTACATGTACAGTTAAGTTATTATTGACTATAGTCACTCTGTTGTGCTATCAAGTAGTAGGTCTTATTTATTCTTTCTGTTTATGTTTTAGTACCCATTAACCATCACTGCCTGACCACGAACCCCCAACCTTCCACTATGTTTCTCAGCCTCTGATAACCATCTTTCTACTCTCTATGTCCATGAGTTCAATTGTTTTGATTTTTAGATTCCAGAGATAAGTAAGAATATGGGAGCAGATATCTCTTTGGTATACTGATTTCTTTTATTTTGGATATATACCCAGAAGTAGGATTGCTGGATCATATGGTACCTCTATTTTTAGTTTTTTGAGGATCCCTCAAACTGTTCTCCACAGTGGTTGTACTAATTTACCCAACAATAGTGTATAAGGGTTCCCTTTTCATCACATCCTCGCCAGCATTTGTTATTGCCTCTTTTCAATATAAAGTATTTTAACTGGGATGAGAAGATACCTCACTGTAGTTTTGATTTGCATTTCTCTGATGATCAGTGATGTTGAGCACCTTTTCATATGCTTTTTTGCCATTTGCATGTCTACTTTTGAGAAATATCTATTCAAATATTTTGCCCTTTTTGGATTGGATTTTTAGATTTTTTTCCTGCAGAGTTGTTTGAGCTCCTTATGTATTCTGGTTATTTATCTCTTGTCAGATGGGTAGTTTGGAAGTATTTTGTCCCAATCTGTGGGTTGTCTCTTCACTTTGTTGATCGTATCCTTTGCTGTGCAGGAGGTTTTTAACTTGATGTGATCTCCTTTGTCTATTTTTGCTTTGGTTGTTTGTGCTTGTGGGGTATTGCTTAAAAATTTTTTGCCCAGACCAATGTCCTGGAGAAATTCCCCAATGTTTTCTTATAGTAGTTTCATAATTTTAGATCTTAGATTTAAGTATTCAATCCATTTTGATTTGATTTTTGTATCTGGTGATAAGTAGGGGTCTAATTCCATTCTTCTGCACATGGATATTCAGTTTTCCCACCACCATTTATTGAAGAAACTGTCTTTTCTGAAGTTTATGTTCTTGGCACTTTTGTCAAAAATGAGTTGACTGTAAGTATGTGGATTTGTTTCTGGGTTCTCTATTCTGTTTCATTGGTCTATGTGTTTGTTTTTATGCCAGTATCACACTGTTTTGGTCACTATAGCTCCATAGCATAATTTGAAGTCTGGTAACACAATTCCTCCAGCTTTATTTATGTATTTATTTGTTTTGGCTTAGGATAGCTTTGGCTATTCTGGGTCATTTGTGATTCCTTAAAAAATTTATACATTCTTTTCTATTTCTGTGAGGAATGCCATTGGTATTTTTATAGAGGTTTCATTGGATCTGTAGATTACTTCAGGTAGTATGGGCATTTTAACATGAACATGGAATATTTTTCTGTTTTGGGTGTCCTCTTCAATATCATTCATCAGTGTTTCATAGTTTTCATTATAGAGATCTTTCACTATTTTAGTTAATTCCTAGATATTTAATTTCATGTGCAACTGTTGCAAATGGGATTATGTTTTATTTCTTTTTCACATTGTTCACTATTGGCATATAGAAATGCTACTAATTTTTGGATGTTGACTTTGTATCCTGAAACTTTACTGAATTTGCTTACCAGTTTTAATGGTTTCCTTGTGGAGGCTTTAGGTTTTTTCAAATATAAGATCATATCATCTGCAGACAAGGATAATTCAACTTCTTCCTTTCTGATTTGTGTGTCCTTTATATGTTTCTCTTCTCTGCTCTAGCTGGGACTTCCAGTACTATGTTGAATAACAGTGGTGACAATGGGCAGATATTATTGTATTAGGACCTGTTTTTCTCTTTAGCACTAATAATGTTTGCTTTACATAACTGGTTGCTCCAGCGTTGGTGCATATATATTTAAGCTTGTTATATCCTCTTGCTGAATTGACCCCTTTGCTATTATATAGTGACCTTCTTTGTCTCTTATAGTTTTTGTCTTGAAGTCTATTTTGACTGATATAACTAGAGTAACTCCTCCTCATTTTTGGTTTTCCACTGGCATAGAATATCTCGTTCCAATCCCTTATTTTCAGTCTTTGTGTTTCTTTATATGTGAATTGTGTTTCTTATAGACAACAAATTAGTTGGTCTTTTTTTATTCATCCATTCAGCCAGTCTATGTCTTTTGATTGGAGAGTTTAGCTCATTTATATTCAATATTATTATTGATAAGTAAAATCTTACTCTTGTCATTTGTTATGTGTTTACTGGTTGTTTCGTGCTCTTCTCTTTCTTCTTTTCTTTCTTCCTGTCTTCATTTAGTGAAGGACATTTCTCTCTGGTGAAATAATTTTGTTTCTTGCTTTTGTATGTGTGTGCATCCATTGTATGTTTTTTGGTTGGATGTTACCATAAGGCTTTCAAATATTGTCTTCTAAACCATTATTTTAATCTGATAACAACTTAACACTATTTGAATAAACAAAATCAAGCAAGCAAAAAGAAAACTAATGAAAGCTCTATTCCTTAACTAGGTCCTGCTACTTTTAATCTTTTTGCTTTTTCTATTTTTATCTAATTGTACCACGTATGTCTTGAAAATTGGTTGTAGTTTTTATTTTTGACTGGTTTATGGTTTAATCTTTTTGCTTAGGATAAGAGTAGTTTTATACTACAGTGACAATGTTATAATATTCTGTGGTTTTCTGTGTACTTACTATTACCAGTGAGTTTTGTATATTCAGGTGATTACTTATTGCTCATGAATGTCCTTTTATTTCTAATTGAAGTACTCTCTTTAGCATTGCTTTTAGGATAGGTCTGGTGTTGAAGAAATCCCTGTGCTTTTGTTTGTCTGGGAAAGTCTTTACTTCTCCTCATGTTTGAAGGATATTTTCACCGGATATACTACTCTAGGGTAAAGGTTTTTTTCCTTCAGCACTTTAAATATGTCATGCTACTCTCCTGGCCTGTAAGGTTTCCATTGAAAAGTCTGCTGCCAGACATAATGGAGCTCCGCTTGTGTTATTTGGTTTTATTTTTCCCCCCTTGCTGCTTTTAGGATCCTTTCTTTTTCTTTGACATTTGAGAGTTTGATTATTTAATGTCTTGAGGTAGTCTTCTTTGGGTTAAATGTGCTTGATTTTCTATAATCTTCTTCTACTTGGTTACTGATATCTTTTTCTACATTTGGGAAATTCTTTGTTATTATCTTTGTGAATAAACCTTCTACTCGTATTTCTTTCTCTACTTTCTCTTAGAAGCTGGTAACTCTTAGATTTGCCCTTTTGAGGGACTTTTCTAGATCCTGTAGTCATGCTTGTTTTTTACTCTTGTTTTGTTTTGTCTCCTCTACGTATTTTCAAATAGCGTATCTTCAAGCTCACTAATTCTTTCTTCTGCTTGGTCAATTCTGCTATTAAAGTACTCAGATGCATTCTTCAGTATGAAAATTGCATTTTTTTCAGTTTCAAAATTCCTTCTTGATTCTTTTTAATTATTTCAATCTTTTTGTTAAATTTATCTGATAGGATTCTGCTTTCCTTCCCTGTGTTATCTTGAATTTCTTTGAGTTTCTTCAACAGAGCTATTTGAATTCTCCATCTGAAAGGTCACATATCTGTTTTGCAGAATCAGTGCCTGTTTTTTAGTTAGCTCATTTTTTGAGATCATGTTTTCCTGGATGGTGCCGATGCTAGCAGATGTTCTTTAGTGTCTGAGCAATGAAGACTTAGGTATTTTTTGTAGCCTTCACTGTCTCAGCTTATTTGTAGCCATCCTTTCTGTAAAGGCTTTCCAGATATTTGAAAGAACTTAGGTGTTGTAATCTAATCTGTATCTACTTGAGAGGGCACCCTAAGCCCAGTAATCCTGTGCTTCTTGCAGACTCGTAGAGGTATTACTTTGATGGTCTTAAAGAAGATCCAGGAGAATTCTCTGGGTTACCAGGCAGATACTCCTGTTCACTTCCCTTACTTTATCACAAATGTGCAGATTCTCTTTCTCTCTCTCTTCTGTGCCACCTGAAGCTGGGGGTGGAGTGACACTAGCAGCCCTGTGGCCACCACCACTATGACTGTGCTGGGTCTGACCTGAAACTAGCACAGTTCTGGGTCTTGCCCAAGGTCTGTTGTAACCATTCCCTGGCTACTGCCTATGTTTGCTTAAGGCCCTGGGGCTCTACAATCAAAAGGTGACAAAGCCAGTCAGGCCTGTATCCTTCTCTTCAGGATGGTGAGATCCCCTAGGCCTTGGGTGGGTCCAGAGGTATTGTTTGGGAGTCAGGGAGTAGAGTTGAAAACCTTAGAAGTCCACCTGCTGTTCTAGTGTATTGTGGCTGAACTGGCACTCAAACTACAAGATGGAGTCCTTCTCACTCTTCCCTCCCTTTCCCAAGGTAGAGAAGCCTCACCTATTAGCCACCACCACCCTAGTCCAGACTACCAGTAATGTTCCCTTAAGGTACAAGGACTGTTAAGTCAGCTTATGGTGAGTGCTACCTCATCTGGGACTCACCCTTCAGGGCAATGGGCTCCCCTCTGAGCTAGGGCAGATCCAGAAACACAGTCCAATAGTCAAGTCCTGGAATCTGGGACTCAAAACTCACGTGGTGCTGTGCTCTGCCTGTGTCCATGCTATTACCTGAAACCAGCAAGTCTCAGAGTCTCACCCAAGGCCCTCAATGTAGTGTCTGGGTATCACTGTTGGTTACTGAGGGCCCAAGGGCTCTTCAGTTAGCAGGTGATGAATGCTGCCAGGACTAGCTTTGTTGCTTCAAGGCAGCATGTTCCCTTCTGGTCCAGGGTGTGTCTAAAAATCTCATTTGGGAGCTAAGGGCGTAAAGTGAAAGATAAGTTGTTGCATTTGGCTCCTCCCACAACCAAAAGTGAGGCACAATGCCCAGTGAGCCTCTTTGGATTTTGGAAGTGGGATAGTTAATTTTATGTGTCCACTTGACCAGGAAAAGGAATACTTACATAGCCGCTAAGGTATTATTTCGGAGTGTAACTGTGAGGGTGTTTCTAGAAGAGATTAGCATTCAAATTGGTAGCCTGAATAAAAAGATTGCCCTCACCAATGTGAGTGGGTATCGTCTGATACATCAATAAACAGCCTAGAAAAGTAAAGCAGAGGAAGGGTAAATTTGCTCTTCTCTGGCCCTTGTGTATCAACACTCCTTATTCTCAGTCCTTTGGACTCAGCCTGAGATGTACCTCATTGGCTCCCTTCGTCCTCAGGCCATCTGGTTAAGACTGGAACCACACTATCAGGTTTTCAGGGTCTCCAGCTTGCAAATGGAAGATCATGGGACTTTTCAGCCTCCATCATCACATGAACCAATTCTTCATTATAAATCTTTCTACATATCTATCTGTATTTTATTGATTCTGTTTCTCTAGAGAACCCTGAATAATATAGGAGATAGCATATTCCTTATTTGGGTGTGTTACTCCAGTCCACTTGCTTAATGATGTAAAAAGCTGCTCGTTTTGAGTGGGACCCAGAATAAGAGAAGGCTTTGCCACATATGCAGGCTTCTATGCAAGCTGCTTTGCCACTTGAACCATATCATGCAACAGATCCAATAGTGCTTGCAGTGTCAGTGGCAGTTGCACTTTGAAGCTTTGGCAGACCCCTGTAGGTGAATTGCAGTGCAGAATCTTAGGACTTTGAAGGAAAGTACTGACATTCTTTGCAGATAACTACTCCAATTTTGAGCAACAACTCTTATCCTATTAGTGGGCCTTAGTAGACACTGAACACTCAACTGTGGGCCAGCAAGTTTCCATGCGACCTGAGCTGTACATCATGGATGGATATTATCTCACTTACTGAACCACAGTACTGGGCTTGCATGGAAACACTCCATCATCAAATGGTAGTGGTATGCACATGACTGAGTTTGAGCAAGCCCTAAAAGAACAAGTAAATTACATGAAGAAGTGGCACAAATACCCTTGTTTCTCACTCCTGCTATGCTATATCCTTTCTCTTAGCTTGCACCTATGGCCTCATGAAAAGTTCCCCATGATCAGGTGACAGACAAAGAAAAGACTTGAGCTGAGTTTACAAATGGTTCCATACAATATGCAGGCACCACCCAGAAGTAGATAGCTGTCGACCTGAAGGCAGCAATGACGAAAATTTCCCCAGAGTTCAGAACTTCAAGCAGTGTACCCAGTTCTTCACTTTGCTTGGAAGAAGAAATGGTCAGAAATGTAATTATATACTTACCTGTGGCTGTGGCAATGATTTGTCTGTAGAGTTAGGAAATTTAAAGGAACGTGATTGGAAAATTGATGACAAATAAATTTAAGAAAGAGATATGTGGCCAGACCTCTCTGAATGAGCAAAAACCTTGTGTCCCATATCAATGCTCACCAAAGGGGGACTTCAGCAAAGGAGGATTTTAATATTCAAATAAATAACATGACCTGTTCTGTGGATGCCACTCAGCCTCTTTTCTTAGCCACTGCTGACATTACCCAGTGGTCTCATGAATAAAGTAGCTATGTTGTCAGAGGTGGAGGTTATGTATAGGCTTAGCAATGCAGAATTCTATTCACCAAATCCAAACTGGATATGGCCACCACTGAGTGCCCAATCTGCAGCAGCAGAGACCAGTGTCAAGTCTCTGATATGGCACCATTCCCCAAGGTTACCAGCCAGCTACCCAGTGGCAGGTTGATTTCATTGGAACACTTCCATCATGCAAGCAAAATGTTTTTTTCTTATGGGAATAGACACTTAGGATACAGATTTGCCTTCCCTACTTCTGCCAAAACTACTGTTCATGGATTTACAGAATGCTTTATCCACCATCACGATATTCCACAGAGTATTGATTGTGGTTAAGGAACTCACTTCACAGAAAAAGAAGTGTGGCAATGGACCCATACTTATGGAATTCACTGGTCTTACCATATTCCCCACCATCCTGAAGCAGCTGGCTTGATAGAAACATAAAATGGCCTTTTGAAGACTCAGTTATAGCTTCATCTAGGTGGCAATATCTTACAAAAATAAGACGAAGTTCTCCAGAAATCTGTGTATGCTCTGCATCAGCATCTAACATAAGGTACTATTTCTGCCATAGTCAAAATTTATGGGTCCTGGAATCAAGGAGTGGAAATGGGAGAAGCATCACTTACTATTACTCCAATGACTCACTTGAAATTTTTCTTGCTTCCTGTTCCTGCAACCTTATACTATACTGGCCTAAAAATCCAAGCTCCAAAGGGAGAAATACATTTGCCAAAGCACACAAAAATTATTCAATAGAATTGAAAGATAAGGCTGCCACCCTGCCACTCTGGGCTTTTCATGCCTCTAAATCAACAGGTAAAGAACTGAGTTACTATGCTGGCAGGATCAGTTATTGATCCTAACTAGCAATGAGAAATTAGACTACTATTCCAAAATTTAAGTAAGGAAAAGTATATGTAAAACCCCTTAGAGTGTCTCTAGTGTTACCATGCCTTTAATTAAGGTCAATGCAAAACTATGACAACCCAATCTGGGAAAGACTCGTAATAACACAGACCTTTCAAGAATGAAGGTTTGTGTAACCCTACCAAGTAAGGAACCATGACCAGCTGAAGTGCTTGTAGAGGCAGAGGGAATACAGAATGGGTAGTAGAAGAAAGTAGTTATAAATACCATCTACAGTCACATAACCAGTAACAGAAATGAGGACTAAAATTTCACGAGTATTTCCTTCTTACTACGTTAAAAATGTTGTGTGTATGTGTGTGTATGTGTGTAGTGAATCTCTGTTTTCTTTCCTCTCTTATTTCTTTATCATAAGGAATAAGATACATATAATAAAATAAGATGTATTCACTTTATATTGTAGCATTTTAAAATTGTTGTTAATTTTATATCATAGTATTTAAGTTGCAGAATATCAAGAAGAGTAAATATTATTGTATTAGTCTGTTCTCACACTGCTATGAAGAAATATCCAAGACTGAGTAATTTATAAAGGAAAGAGATTTAATTGCCTCACAGTTCCACAGGGCAGGGAAGCCTCAGAAAACTTACAATCATGGCAGAAGGGGAAGCTAACTCGTCCTTCTTCACATGGCGGCAGCAAGGAGAAGTGCAGGTGAAGTGGGAGAAAAGCCCTTTGTAAAACCATCAGATCTTGTGAGAACTCACTCATTATCATAAGAACAGCATGGAGGTTACCATGATTCAATTAACTCCCACCAGGTCCTTCCCATGACACATGGAGATTATGGGAACTACAATTCAAGATGAGATTTGGGTAGGGACACAGTCAAACTGTATCAATTACTCAAGAAATTTACTCCTTTTTCTGGGGCATGTTGGCATTTTCTGTTGTACACATAGTGATTGTATCATGTTAGGTGGAAATAAGGTTTTTATCTTTATTTGGGGAGTAAATATCGTTCAAGATGAATATGAGTATCAGGTTGACAAAAGGGCAAACTTATTATGGTTAATTTTATGTGTCAACTTGACTAGGCCATGAAATCCCCAAATATTTGGATAAACATTTTTCATTCACATGATAATGAACACTTAAGTTGTTTACAATTTGGCTATTACAAATAAAGCTGCTATGAACATTCATGTGTAAGTCTTTGAATGAAACTCACGCTTTTCTTTTTTTTTTTTCCTTGGGTAAATACCTAAGGATACATTGTACTTTGTAAGTACAAATGAAAAATTAAAAAGAATTAATTGAACACACACAATCCCTTATACATACCACCACCACAACAACAAACATAAAAACAAAGCAAGCATTTAAATGACAGATTTCTGGTATGATCATGGATGATGTGCCTGTAAAAATCTAGACATTGTGCTGTCTACACTTCACCTTATAAAATAATTACAATCCACTACAAAACACTTATAAAATTGCCAAGTAGTCTACTTCAAGCTTCTTTGATATATCCACATTGTATGCTTATCTTAGATTACGGTGTACAGGTGCTAGTGATACCCAAGTTGTCATTTTTACAGTTAATGCTAAAAGAAATTCTTGTCTTTTTTCTTGCTATCTACCTGCAAATGGGTTCTAGTTTCTTGTTTGAACAAAGTAATTAGAAAGATTTTGCTGTTGACACACAATCATGTTGGGTGACAGTGGCTGAGATTTCACTGTATAAGGCAAGAAGTGACATGGTCCCCATTATTGAACCACCTTATAGTAATGCTTTAACAATAAGCATAACAGTCATAAAAGATTTATATGTATAAATAAGAGAAGATACATTTATGTTGTTGAGATAAGAGATGTGATAAGGTATTCTAGGCAAAATTTTAAAAAAGCAATCATAAAGAAGCAAAAAGCAAAAGGACAAGATATGTTTGGAAACCTGAGTACTTGGATTTTTCTGTAACATGTGATAATCAGAGGGAATAGTGGGAAAGAAGGTTGATCATATGTAGAGAATACATTGAAGAGATTCTTATTAATTCTGTCAAGGAATTGTGATGGTATTTTATATGCTGAGGGATCTATCCAGTATAGCTATTGATGACCTGATGGCAAACAAGCCTTATCTGGTACCATTTGCTCATGCCCACATATCTTCAATTACCATTAAGTGTTTAATTATGGTTCAGAAATAAAATTCAGAAAAAATTATTTTTCTTTGTTTTGAGTGTGACTGTTAAAATTAAAATATATAAGATTGGTTTCCCACAATTGAAGTAGATGGGGGAGTTTTGCTATACATTTAATCTGCTCTTGTGACTCAGAAGTCCTTAAATCATTCTTCACTCAGCAATTAGTTTCATCTTTTTATATAATGTCACTTTTATGTCAAAAACTGACGGATCCCCAGATTCTAACAATTTTCATGACGCGTAGTATCCTGCAAAAGTTGTCCTTGTACCTTTCTTTCTAAGTGTTTCACATACCTACACATTATGGTCTCAATTTATTTTCCACCACATTGGTGGAAAGAAGTGGAAAACCACTTCCTTCTGTTTATTAAACATGCCAAACTTTTTCCATTCAGACATTTTGCTTTACTCTTCTGAAAATAGTTCTCCCTTAGATTTTCACATGACTGACTACTTCTTGTCATTCAGAGAGGCTTTCTTTAATCACTCCATCAAATGTAGCACTACTTTGTCATTCTCTATCAAATCACATTATAAGATTTTCCACAGTACTTATAATTTCTGAAATCATTTATTCATTTATTTTTAGCTCTATGAAAACAGGAACCATGTGCTTTATCTAAATTGACTAAACTTTTGAAGCATAATTTTGAATAAATGAGCTAGTGAATGAGTGATTGGGAAGGTGTTAAATAAAGATTTAGAAAGTAAAAATTCCAGTATGTGAATGCAGTAGTTTCTAAATTAAAGTCTGTATTATTTATTTAATGCAGGTAAATGAATATGATTCAATTAAAATTAAAGAAATGCTACATAATTTGTTTAACATTTAAATAACTCAAAATTATTTGGGATAAACTAAGATGGTGTCAGGAAACTAGAATTTAGAAACAAAAATAATTTTTTTAAAGTTATTAATACATAATAGATAATGCAGGGGAAGAATCATAAACAGAATAAATTTAAAAATTGACTTTGAGTCCTCAATTCTGGATAACAGGGGAGATAATTATGTCATTAAAAGAGACTGGGAAAATCAAGAGGGGGCATATTTGGATGAGAAAACGCAGACAGTATCGAACATATTGAGTGTGCTGGCTCAGTGGGATACTCAGGTGAAGATGCCTCATGTGCAGCTGAAAATATGGGCTTGATGGTTGGAGACACAGGTTTGGAGGCACAGATCTGAAAATCACCCTCACAGAGGTGATAATTGAAGCTGTGGGAGCTCGCAAGTTCACGTAGAGTATTTTATCTTCACTCCTCCTAGACAGTCACAGAAGTAATCCCTGTGGAAAGACTTTCCTTGAGAATGTATAGCTTTTTATGTGCATTGATAAAAACGTTTTTATTTAAAATGTGAAATTCCTGACCTATAGACAGGGGAATTGGACAGTGATTTTTTTCCCCAGATATTTCACAGGTGTTTGGCCTTTTATGGGGAGGCGGGGCAGGTCAGGTGAGTTGTTTCACCTTCTGCTTTTTTTTTTTTTTTTTTTTTACTTTTATTTTTTATTTTAATTTCTGGGTTACATGTGCAGGTTTGTTATACAGGTAAACTCATGTCATGGGGGTTTGTTGTACAGATTATTTCATCACCCAGATAATAAGCTTAGTACCCATTAATTATTTTTCTGATCCT
This sequence comes from Macaca mulatta, assembly GCF_049350105.2. Taxonomy (NCBI): domain Eukaryota; kingdom Metazoa; phylum Chordata; class Mammalia; order Primates; family Cercopithecidae; genus Macaca; species Macaca mulatta. The sequence goes on along the minus strand of NC_133410.1, from coordinate 109,954,236 downwards.
CTTCTGCCTCCTACCCTCCACACTCTGATAGGCCCCAGTGTTTGTTGTTCCCCTCTATGTGTCCATGTATTCTCATCATTTAGCTCCTACTTGTAGGTGAGAACATGAGGCATTCGGTTTTGTGTTCCTGTGTTAGTTTGTTAAGGATAATGGCCTCCAGCTCTATCCATGTCCCTGCAAAGGACATGATCTCATTCTTTTTTATGGTTGCATAGAGTTCCACGGTATATGTGTATCACATTTTCTTTATTGAGTCTGTTATTAATGAGTATTTTGGTTGATTCCATGTCTTCGCTATGGTGAATAGGTCTGCAATGAACGTACATGTGCGTGTGTCTTTATAATAGAATGATTTATATTCCTTTGGGTATATACCCAGTAATGGGATTGCTGGGTTGAATGGCAGTCCCATTTTTAGGTCTTTGAAGAATCGCCACACTGTCTTTCACAATGGTTGAACTAATTTACACCTTAACCAACAATGTATAAGCATTTCTATTTCTATTTTTTCTTTTTCTTTCTTTCTTTTTTTTTTTTTTTTTGAGCAGCAGCAAGATTTATTGTAAAGAGTGAAAGAACAAAGTTTCCACCATGCAGAAGGGGACTCGAGCAGCTTGCCCAAGCATTTCTATTTCTCCGCAATCTTGCCAGCGTTTGTTACTTTTTGACTTTATTTATTTATTTATTTATTTATTTATTTATTTATTTATTTATATTTTTTGAGACGGAGTCTCTCTCTGTCTCCAGGCTGGAGTGCAGTGGCGCAATCTCAGCACAGTGCAATCTCTGCCTCCCAGGTTCAAGTGATTCCCCTGCCTCAGCCTCCTGAGTAGCTGGGATTACAGGCATGCGCCACCACACCTGGCTACTTTTGGATTTTTAGTAGAGATGGGGTTTCACCATGTTGGCAAGGCTGTTCTCAAACTCCTGACCTCAAGTGATTGGCCCACCTTGGCCCCCTAAAGTGCTGGGATTACAGACGTGAACCACCGTACCCAGTCACTTTTTGACTTTTTAGTAATAGCCATTCTGACTGCTGTGAGATGATATCTCATTGTGTTTTTCATAATTATTTATTATTGTATTTCCTCTTGTTTGAGACAGAGTCTCATTCTGTTGCCCAAGCTGGAGTGTAGTGGCCCAATCTTGGCTCAATGCAACCTCTTGGGCTCAAGCGATTCTCATGCCTCAGCCTCCCAAGTAGCTGGAAGTAGCTGGGATTACAGGCATGCACCACCACACCAGCTAATTTTTTTTTTTGTTTTGTATTTTTAGTAAAGATGGGAATTCATCATCTTGGCCAGGCTGGTCTCAAACCCCTGGCCTCAAGTGATCTGCTTGCCTCAGTCTCCCAAAGTGCTGGGATTACAGGTATGAGGCACCATGGCCCCACTGTGGTTTTGATTTGCATTTGTCTAATGATCAGTGATGTTGAGTTTTGTTTTTTTTTTTTCATATGATTGTTGGTTGCATGTGTGTCTTCTTTTGAAAAGTGTCTGTTCATGTCTTTTGCCCATTTTTTAATGAGATTTTTTTTTTCTTGTAAATTTGTTTCTTTTAGATGCTGAATATTAGATCTTTGTCAGATACATAGTTTGCAAAACTTTTCTCCCTTTCTGGAGGTTTTCTGTTCACTATGTTGATAGTTTTCTTTGCTGTGCAGAAGCTTCTTAGTTTAATGAGGTCTCATTTGTCAATTTTTGCTTTTGCTGCAATGCTTTTGGCATCGCCATCACAAAATCTTTGCCCATTCCTGTGTCTGGAATGGTATTGTCTAGGCTGTCTTCCAGGGTTTTAATGGTTTTGGGTTTTACATTTAAGTCTTTAATGCATCTTGAGTTAATTTTTATGTATGGTGTAAGGAAGGGATCCAGTTTCAATCTTCTGCATATGGCTAACCAGTTATCCTAGCATGATTTTGAATAGGGAATCCTTTCCCCGTTGGCTGTTTTTATTAGGTTTGTCAAAGATCAGATATCTGTAGGTGCGTGGCCTTTTTTCTGGGTTATCTGTTCTGTTCCATTGGCCTATGTGTCTGTTTTTGTACCAGTACCATACCGTTTTCATTACTATAGCTCTGTAGGATAGTTTAAAGTCTGGTAGTGGGATGTCTTCAGCTTTGTTCTTTTGCTTAGGATTACCTTGTCCATTCAAATATATTTTTAGTTCTATATGAATTTTAAAATAGTTTTTTTTTCTTCTGGTTTTGTGAAGAATCTCAATGGTAGTTTAATAGGAATAGCATTGAATTTATAAACTGTCTTGGGCAGTATGGCCATTTTAACAATATTAATTCTTCCTATCCATGTATATGGAGTGTTTTTTCATTTGTTTGTGTCAGTGTTTTGTAATTTTCATTGTAGAGATCTTTCACCTAACTGATTAGCTGTATTCCAAGGTATTTTATTCTTTTGTGGTAATTGTGAATAGGATTGTGTTCCTGATTTGACTTTTGGCTTGACTGTTATTAGTGTATAGGACTCTTGGTGATTTTTGTGCATTAATTTTGCATCCTGAGATTTTCCTGAAGTTATTTATCAGCTAAAGAAGCTTTTGGGTGGAGAATATGAGGTTTTCCTGATATAGGATCATGTCATCTAGACACACAGATAGGTTGACTTCCCCTATTCCTATTTGGGTGCCCTTTATTTCTTTCTCTTGTCTGATTGCTCTTGCCAGGACTTCCAATAATATGTTGAATAAGATTGGTGAGAGAGGGCATCTTTGTCTTGTGCTGGTTTTCAAGGGAAATGCTTCCAACTTTTGCCCATTCAGTATGATGTTGGTTATGCATTTGTCATAGATCGTTGTTATTACTTTGAGGTATGTTCCTTCAATGCCTAGTTTATTGAGAGTTTTTAACATGCAGCGGTGTTGAATTTTAACAAAAGCCTTTTTTGCATCTATGAGATAATCATGCATGTGATTTTTGTCTTTAGTTTTGTTTATGTCATTATGGATAATCTCTAGGGATTTGCCTATTCCGTAACATTTCACAACACTTCAAAAAGAAATCTACAACACAATTGTGTTTCTGCATGACCTCACTGTCTTCCTGATGTGTAACCTCAGTGTCATCCTCCCACATCTGATCATCTGCAGTTTCACTAAAGTCTCCTATCATTATACATACAGCTTATGTAAATCACATTTATGGATTTGCTTACATGAATCACATTTGTTGATTTGCTTATGTTGAACCAACCTTGCATCCTAGGGATAGGCCTACTTGATTGTGGTGAATAAGCTTTTTGATGTGCTGCTGGATTCAGTTTGCAAGTAGTTTGTTGAGGATTTTTGCATCAATGTTAATCAAGGATATTGGCCTTTGTATCTCTGTCAGCTTTTGGTATTAGGATAATGGTGGCATTAAACAAATTGGGCAGGAGTCCCTCCTTTTCAACTGTTTGAAATAGTTTCAGCTGGAAACCAGGTATTTGTTCTTCTGGTAGAATTCAACTGTGAATGCATCTGGTCCTGGACTTTTTCTGGTTGGTGCTATTTATTACTGACTCAGTTTCAGAGCTTGTTATTGGCATGTTCAGGGATTTAATTTCTTCCTGGTTCAGTCTTGGGAGGGTATATGTGTTCAGGAATATATCAATTTCTTCTATATTCTCTAGTTTATGTGCATAGAAGTGTTTGTAATATTCTGTGATGGTTGTTTGTATTTCTGTGGGCTCAGTGGTAATATCCCATTTGTCTATTTTGATTGTTTTTATTTGAACCTTCCCTCTTGCCCCAGAAATAGCACCACACATCTATAACCACCTGTTCTTTGACAAACCTGAAAGAAACAAGCAATGGTAAACGATTCCCTATTTAATAAATAGTATTGGGAAAACTGGCTAGTCATATGCAGAAAACTGAAACTGGATCCCTTCCTTACACCTTATACAAAAATTAACTCAAGATGGATTAAAGACTTAAACGTAAGACCTAAAACCATAAAAACCCTAGAAGAAAACCTGGGCAATACCATTCAGGACATAGGTATGGGCAAGGACTTCATGATCGAAACACCAAAAGCAATGGCAACAAAAGCCAAAATTGACAAATGGGATCTGATTAAACTACAGAGCTTCTGCACAGCAAAACAAACTATCATCAGAGTGATCGGGCAACCTACAGAATGGGAGAAAATTTTGCAGTCTATCCATATGACAAAGGGCTAATACCTAGAATCTATGAAGAACTTAAACAAATTCACAAGAAAAAAACAAACAACTCCATCAAAAAGTGGGTGAAGGATATGAACAGACACTTCTCAAAATAATACATTTATGCAGCCAACAAACATATTTTTTAAAAAAACTTATCATCACTGGTTATTAGACAAACGCAAATCCAGATCACAATGAGATACCATCTCACATCAGTTAGAATGGCAGTCTCTAAAAAGACAGGAAACAACAGATGCTGGAGAGGATATGGAGAAATGGGAATGCTTTTGCACTGTTGGTGGGAGTGTAAATTATTTCGACCATTGTGGAAAACAGTGTGGTGATTCCTCAAGAATCAGGAACCAGAAATACCATGTGACCCAGCTATCTCATTACTGGGTATATAACCAAAGGATTATAAATCGTTTTACTATAAAGACACATGCACACGTATGTTTATTGTGGCACTATTCACAATAGCATAGACTTGCAAACAATCCAAATGTCCATAAATGATAGACTGGATTAAGAAAATGTGGCACATATACACCATGGAATACTATGTGGCCATAAAAAAGAATGAGTTCATGCCCTTTGCAGGGACATGGATGAAGCTGGAGACCATCATTCTCAGCAAACTAACACAAGAACAGGAAACCAAACATCACATGTTCTCACTCATAAGTGGGAGCTGAACAATGAGAGCACAGGGACACAGGAAGGGGAACATCACACACTGGGGTCTGTGGGGGGGTGAGGGGATGGAGGAAGAATAGCATTAGGAGAAATACCTTATGTAGATGACAGACTGATGGGTGCAGCAAACCACCACAGCACATGTATACCTGTGTAACAAACCTGCATGTTCTGCACATGTACCCCAGGATGAAATGCATGGTAGAAGCACCACACTATCTTCTTCCATAGTATCTACGTGGTCTTCTCTTAAATTAAGCATTTGAAATAATAGCATAGCAAGGAGGTTTTAAAACACTAATATACCTTTTAGTAAAATGGTTATAAAAGGTTTCTAGAAATTTCACCTCATGGCCAAGTTGGTTAGGATTAGGTGGAATGATCTATAATAAGGTTTCATTTAAACGAATTAGGGTTAATATTAACAAACTAATCAAGGGCAAAATTTGGCTTTAAACAGGGTTTTCATGTCATAGTAAAGGCTCATAAAAGGTTTTTACCTTTTAAGTCATCTTTTTGGATAAATAATTTATGGTAATCTGGGAATTATCCTTCCTAATGCCTGCCCTTTTTGGATAGTTCAGAGGACCCTTGAAACATTCAAAAAAGAGGTGAACAGGATTATTTGACATGTTTAGTCACATGAGATTGCCAAAATGACGTCCAATTCTCTTTAAGTTATATTTTGATGACTAATACTAATATATGCTCAAAAATTGTATGGGATTTCTAAAATTCTAATGTCTGAGTATATGCTATCAATTATAATAATAAAAGGTAAAGTTATCATAAACCACAGATATAAACAAACTTCTTTGTCAGTCATGTTTTTAACTGTAACTATCTTGGAAATGTTGCAATTCTCAGACAGTTGTTGTCTTGCTTTGTTCCTTCTCAAAAGATGGTTTGTAATGAAGCTATATTAACAACTTTAACAGGTGTCCTGAAATGCATGGTTTTAATAGCTTTGAAGATTGTGACATTGGAATACAGAAAGAACGTATGAAACTCCTAAAGAACTGACATGTTCACAAATATCAAGCAAAACAAGAGTTAACTAAATGGACTGCACTCAGAAAGAAAAACAAGCCTTTTAAGTTTTGCTCAGAATACTGCTGGTCTTGGTTTTGTTTTGAGTCAAGGAAATGATTTTAAACTATTTATGGCCTTTAATAAAGTGTACTCCTATGAACAAAATTTGGAGCATGTTTATTTCTCTGCCTGGTTCCTCTAGAATTTGGAAACTATCTATGAGTACTCTTGACTCATGGTAATATAGTTGTTTGCATCAGTGCAATAAGAATCCATTTTTCTTTGTCAACGGGACACAATTAGAAAAACTGGCTATTTTACCAAGGCTTTACCTGAGAAGGTGTATTTCCCTTTAAGGGATTAAATTTGACATGCAGAGCCAATAAAAGCGCCTTGGGGAGAACTGGCCTCATACCTTGCCTACACAGTCTCTGCACAGGGTTCCTAACCTGTGATCAGTAAATGTCATTTTCTAACAGGTCTGGAAGCTCAGAGTTTATCTTGGGACCTCAAGAGGAGAGGATCACTCAATTCACGGGTATTTGAGGATGTAAACCCATGACTAGGCTCAGCTTTAATAGTCTTACCTGAAATTCCTTGTGAAACAGAGTTTCATCAAAGCCAATCCAAAAGGCCTATGTAGAAATAACCATTCTTGCTGCACTTTATGCAAATAATCAGGTCAAGTCTAAGACTACAGTTTATTCATAATTTGTTTTTACCAAAAATGAGGACTAGAGAGAAAAATCGTGCTCCAAAGCTTATCATACATTTGTTATTAAGCCTTTGTCTCACTAATTGTTTTTGGCTTTGCATCTACATTGTAGACTAACCCTGCTTGTTCCTGTGAATCAAGAAGTGATCTCCTGCAGCTCAGAAGAAAAAATAAGGGATGGGTAATGTAAAAATCTGGATCAATATACTAGTTCTGGACAATTATCCTGCAAATTCTACCAGGTAATAAAAGTGAGTAGGGTGCCCATAACCTGGAGGTTTCTTTGTTTAGCAAAATAAAACCAAGGAACTTCATAGACCCCACAAAGGGGAATTCTCTATCTTGACAAGTAAAATTTTAGATGGAAATTATCTACCACACCACACTTATGGAAACTGCTATACTCACTTGATTATTTGCAATAGGGTTATACGTGGTAGCACCTTCTAACTGAAATATTAAACAAAGAGTTTCCATCGCTGTCGTATTTTGCTTAATTATTATTTTTATAGCAGGGATAATAGTTACAAAAAGGAAGCATGAAAGTTTTGCTATCACTGAGTCTGCTAGGACTTTTTATTGGGTTTAGTGATGCAGTTTTAAATGAAACACGCTGCTTTTGGATTAACACCTCTAGTAAAGTAAAGGAAAATCTACAGGTATTTAAAAATCAAATCAAAATTATTGACAGGCTTAGGAAAAATGCCAGCTTCAGCCCCGAGTGGCTGCAATTCCTCTTTAATAAATTCCAGTCTTCTTTATGCATTGGTTAACCCCTTTATTAAGCCCTCTCTTGCTTGTATGTCTTGTATTGATATTTGGACCCTGTATACACAATACTATAACTCGATTGTTTCTGCTCACCTAGAAGCAATCAAACTCCAATGATGCTGTAAACTGAACCACAGATGGACACTCCATTCTTCTGAGGACCTTTAGATCGACCCCAGGAGGAGCCCTAACTGCTGTTCCCCATTCGATATCCCTTTTCAGCAGGAAGCAGCCAGAAGAAGTCATCACCCAAAATCCCCTAACAGCAGTTAGTGTGGCATCTCCACAGGGGGGAATGTTGTGGGAATTATTAAGAAATTATTTTAGACAGATAGAGAGTAAGAGGGGGTCCTTGGGAAGTTTTCATTTTTTAAAGCGTCTCCAGAAAAGTTTCTTTTAAAGCCCCAGCTCTTAGAACCAGGCCAGCAACCTTTGCTATGCAAATGCCAGCCACTAGAAACTGGGTTCACCCAAACATGGCATTCCTGTGACCTTCTTGCCCTTTCCCCACATGTTCCTGGCAATATGGCCACCCCATGTATCTCCATGTGTATAGAACATCACGGTGCCCTGCATTTGCATATTAAAAGGCTAAGGTGGGAGGGCCAGCATTTTCCAAGGGCTACGTGAATGGCATGCCTAGTCAAACCAATACCCTGAACCCTATGCAAATCAGACACCACCCCCTCCAACCTCTGTAAATATACCTAGCTGGTATCTGTGGCAGGTGGGGCTCTCTCTCCCAGCTTTAGAGCCCCCCTCCCTCTGTCTCTGTACAGGGGAGCTTCTTCCTTCTTTCCTTCCTGCCCCTTCTTGCCTATTAAACTCTCTGCTCCTTAAAAAAAAAAGAGAGTGCACTCTAAAAAAGTATACATTCTTTCAGTTAATATCCATAATCACTTCACACAATAAACAGACTTGAGAAATGTAAGCTTTCCTTCCAAATCTCAGTTTATGACCTGTTAAAGTTATGTTGCTGTGGGCATTTCAAATCACTGAAACGACCTCAGTACTTAGGAAAGTAGCTGAAGTCAAGTTAGGTTTTTATATTCATAGAAAAGAGTGTTGCTTTTATAGTTTCGTAGGTATAAACCATATCTGATGTTGCAGGTACTTAGAAAAATGTTCTTAAGAAAATTAAGAAAATGAAGCTGAAAGTCAAGTTAGGTTTTTATAGCATCGAGAAAAATGTTGCTTTCATGGTTTTGTAGGTATAAACCATATCTGATATTTCAGATACTTAGGATGTTTTTAACAAAATGAAAGAGAACTGGTACATGCAATTTCTTTAGACTTTCCAAGGGATTTTTCTAAAGCACCACACGAGGGGATTGAGGAGTTTTGACAAGTACAACATGAGAAACAGATCACTATTATGTATTTTTAAAGTGGTTATTAAAAAATAATTGTAAAGTTTTTTTAAAAATGTAGTCAATATTTTGTCCAAAAAGTTGCAGGCCATTTAAAGACGTGCCTTGAGGGTAGTACTAATAACTTCTAAAGAAAAGTGAAACTCTTAAAACTGCCACCTTGACGCCCTGATCTGCTCACCAAGAGTGGAATCTGATTTTGGTTAAATAGAAAACAGCATAAAAATTTTAGGTTATAATTTATAAATGAGTAACAAAACAGGAAACAATATATGACACTTTAAAGCTTTTTATTTTGAGATTATTATAGATTCAGAAAAGAAATAATGCAGAGAATCTCTATGATATACACACTTTTAATTATTCAAATATCTGATAAATAAATAGAATTTATCTTTGATGGCAGTCAGATATTCAAATGAAACAAAATATTGATGAAGATATGGTATATAAAGTTGGAATTTAATTATGACTATGTGATATAGATCTTAAGTAGACTTCTTGCTTTAATCCTGTAGTGATGATATATTGTTGTAGATCTCCTTTTCCTTGGTAACTTCACTCTGATTTCATTTAGTAGATTCTCTCTTCTGAATAAGTAACTATCTTAATGGAACTGTCAACCAAAATGTCCCCCCAACCACCAAGAATGAGCGTAAAACTCAAGTCAGCCAAATTCAGTTCCCTTCCTAGGACTCTAAATCGTGAACAGAATGGCATATCATGATAGAAAATTCAGTCAGAAATCAGTCATCTTAGCTGTAACTCACTGGCAAAATTGCCAGTCAACTCCCTGTTAGCCAAGTTCCCCAGAGCTTCCCTAACTCCAGACCTTTCTATAACCTGGTAGTTTAGCAGCTTCTATAATTTTAAAGCACCAGAATGGCCTTCTTAAAGTGCTTTTCTTGCCTAAATCATACAAAGTTGTTTTCTGTTGATTGCAACCAAAGATTCATACTGATAGAAATCTCTCTCTTTAGTAATTATATACAAACATATATATATTTAAATATATAAGTGATATATCTCAGTGAGAGAATTCCAAAAAACATGAAAAATATAAGGGAGAATAAAATAGTACTCTGTCATTTCGTCAATTTGTAACAATCACTGTTACTTTCATATTTTCTGTTACTTTGTACATATAAATATGTGTCTAAGTATGTTAAAGAAAACTGAGAATGTAGTTTAGATACCATTTTCTATTCTTGTCATTTGATTTAAATCATGAGAATTTTCCAAAGAGCTAGTTTTAAATTTTCCTTATATATATTTTTGAATAGATCAGATCTATTAAAATATACCTAAAAAGTTGTTGGGAATACAAGTATTTATTTAAAGTAGTTTTGTACATCAAATTTACCCTTGTTGTAGGCTGAATTGTGCGTCCCCAAAATTTACACATTAAAGCTCTAACCCTTAGTACCTCAAAATGTGACTCTATTTGGACATAGGCCTTTTAAAGAGGTGATTTAGCTAAAATTAGGCCATTAGGGTGGACCCTAATCCAATCTGACTGGTATTCTTAAAAGAAGAGAAAGTCTGGACACACAAAAGACACCAGGGATGTATACACCCAGAGGAAAGAATATGTGAGGAAACTGCAAGATCATCTGCAAGCCAAAGAGAGGGGCCTCAGAAGAAACCAAGCATATGCCAACCCCTTGATCTCAGCCTACAAGCAGTGCAAAAATAAATTTCTGTTGTCACACCTGTGACAGGTGTCTGTGATCCTTTGTTATGGCAGCCCTAGCAAATTAATATAGATTTTGGTATCAGAAAGTGTGGTGCTGCTGTAACAAATACCTAAAAATGTGAAAGTGACTTTGGAACTGGGTAATAGATGAAGGCTGGAAGAGTTTTTTAGGTGCATATTAGAAAAAGCCTAGATTGCCTTGGGGAAACTATTAGTAGAACAATGAATGTTAAAGGTGCCTCTGGTGAGCCTCAAATGGAATGAGGAACAGTTATTGGATACCAGAGGAAAGACAACTGTTGTTATAAAGTGAACGGCAAAGAACTTGGCTGTAATGTGTTGTAGTGGTTCATGGAAACTAGAATTTATAAGTGTTGTACTAGGATATGTAGCTAAAAGATTTCTAGGCAAAGTATTGAAGGTGCAAAGTAATGAGGGTACTGGTTTCTTCTTACAGCATATTGTAAATACAGGAGGAGAGACATACATTGAAAACAAAATTGTTAAGAAAAAAGTAATCAAAGCTAGAAGACTTGGAAAATTATCACCCTATCCATATTACAAAAAAGTTAAAAAAGCATGATCTGGACAGAACACCAAAGATGTGGTTGGATAATCATTTGATAAAAAGAATAGAGGTCTCACTCATGGATCTATTCAGCTGTCTCAGCCGAGATGAGGAATGGAGGTTGGTTAATAACAGAAAAAAAAAAAAAAAAAAAGCACTACCAGCTGGAACTAAAGGGGATAGAGTTGGAACAAAATGAAGAAAAGCTAATGAACTTCCTGGATTCTATAGGATGGGATAATAGAGCTATCTGGCTGGCTGCAGACACTCATTATCCTTTAGGAAGAGGAAAGAATGACATTTTGACAATTTTGAGATCAGCAAGGTTGCCATTCCTACCTCAGCACTGGGTGGTGAGCTGTCTCCTCCTGGGTTTCAGGGGGCATGGCTGCTACCCACTGCCATGGAGGCGTTGTTGTCACCACAGTGGGCCCAGAAGGTAAGGTTACTACCCTGGTGGGCCTGGAGGACAGATCATCGAGCTCAAGAGGATTATTCTTGGGCCTGAAAATTTGATGGAATTTGCCTTGCTAGTTTTGAGTTTACTTGAAACTGGTGACCTCGTCCTTTTTCCTGATTTTTCCCTTTCAGAATGTGAATTTGTCTATCTTATGCCTGTCCTACCCGCTGAATTTAGGGTGTAGATAACTTGTGTGGTTTTACAGGTTCACAGCTGGAGAGGAATTTGTTCTTAGAATAAATAATATCTGCAGTCTCATATACAAGTAATTTAGATAATATTTAGATAAGATTTGGGATTTAGCATTGATGCTGGAATGGTTTGAGACTTTTGGGCTGTTGGAATTGGGGAGGGAATGTATTTTTCATGCGAGAAGGATGTTAATTTTGGAGGCTCAGAAGGTGAATGCTATGGGCTTGTGTCCCCTTTCCCAAATTCATATGTTGAAACCCTAACCTTTAATATCTCAGAGTGTGATGGTATTTAAAGATAAGACTTTCAAAGAAGTCATTAAGTTAAAATGAGAGTATTAAGACTGGTCCTAAGGGTGTCCTTAAAAGAAGAGTAAATTTGGACACACAAAGAGATACCTGGGATGCACGCACACAGAAGTAGGACCATGTGAAGACAAAGGGAGAAGGTAGCATCTAAAAGCCAAAGAGAGAGACCGCAGAAGAAACCACACCCAACTGACACCTTGATCTTGGCTTTGTAGCCTCTAGAACCGTAAAAAATAAAGTTCTATTGTTTAAGCCACTGAGTCTGTGGTACTTTGTTGTAACAGCCCTAGCAAATGAATTCAACTATTTGTGTAAAATATGGGTTCTGGTTAATGATTTCCTTCCACCTGGAAATAGTATACGACTTAAAAAATAAATAGTATTCAAAGTGTGGTCTAGGCACAACACTTTCAATCTGCCTCAACTTTTCATACTCCTATCTTAAAATGGCCTTCCTATCCTCAAATCATGTTAGAACTCTAATCCCTCTTCCTATTTAAATTTAGGAATTTGTCATGTGTTGCTAAAGCTATCTTTACTCAGCTTTTTGTATCCGAACTTCCTTTTCAATGCAGCTGTCACACAGGACCTTAGGCAATCAATACTTCCTAAATAAAACACTGTCACAGTTTTGAAAGGTTATCTGAGGTAATTCCTTCCCATGCCCTTGTAAATTAAAAAAAATTTCCTGAGCACAATTGTAAATATATTTTTATTGTACACATAACTCTATATGTATTTTTGTTTAGTTATTGTAAATTAAAGCAGTAATAAGTGCATTTAGAGAAATCTGGAAACAAAAATATTTAAATAAGCACTACTATTCCCACAATGCAGAGTTAAGCAGTAGTATTATTTGTAGTTTTTGTTTTCCAAATTTTTATTTTCTGCTTACATAGATGTGGTCATGGTAATATAGTTGTGCACAAAGCCAATACACTTAAAATAAAGTTGCTTATAAAAGCAATACAAACTCATTGAAGAAAATTAGAAAAATATTTACAAATCTACAAAGATGGAAAGCAAAACACTGAGACTTCTGCAAAGCTATATAACAAATACTAATATGATTTTAATGCATTATCTAGCACTCTGACTTTTTTCACGTTTGAAGTGACATACAAATATGAACTAGCATTAAATAGAAATAGTCATAATTTTTCAATAAAAAATTACAGAGAAAAATGTATGAACAAATAATAGCAACCATTGGATTTCTTTAAGCTACTACCAATTAAATAGCAAAACACATGCACAAAAATACTTAGGAAAGTCAATATCATTTTTCAAATGTACTGAAAATCATTACTGAGTTTCTTAACCATAAAAATGGGCATTGCTTTCCCCTTCGAACTGTGTTCTTAAGGAAAGAAAAAGGATGTTTTTGTATGTAATCCCCATATTAAGTTATAAGAATATAAATAATGAGTCTTTGTGGAGAAAATCAATCCAGTAGGACCAATAATTACTTAAATGTCTTTAAATTTGGTAAATGATTATTTGTCAACTATAGCGTAAAAGATATTTCACCTTGGTAATAGTAAGCTGAGCAATTAGAACCAAATCCTCCGGCTGAAAATAACTAAAAGAGCTGAAGGAAATGTTAATATGAAAGCCAAAATAAGCAAACAAAAACCCTAAAAACAAACAAAAAAACTGTTGATAAGTTACATTTGGCCATCCAAAATTTAGAAAACATGTACCCACCCTCGGCTGGGCACAGAGGCTCACGCCTGTAATCCCAGCACTTTGGGAGGCCGAGGCAGGCGGATCACCTGAGGCCAAGAGTTCAAGACCAGTCTGGCCAACATAGTGAAACCCTATCTCTACAAAAATACAGAAATTAGCCGGGCATGATGGTAGGTGTCTATAATCACAGCTACTTGGAAGGCTGAGACAGGAGAATTGCTTGAACCCCGGAGGCAGAGGTTGCAGTGAGCTGAGATCGCGCCTGCTGAACTCCAGCCTGGGAGACAGAGCAAGACTGCGTCTCAAAAAAAAAAAAAAAAAATTACCTACCCCAAACCTAATAAAAGTCAAGAAATTGGAGAGGGAAGCCAAGAGTTCAAATGTGTTTTGCCCTAAAGTTGGAAGTATCAGCTGTGAAACTCAACAATGGTTTCAGTAGCTTGGTAGGCTTCCGGGGGGGTAGTGGGGTTGGGAGGGGTGGGTGGAAGGTGTAGAGGTAGAGTGTGGGTGGATATTGGGGGAAGCCCAGGGGTTACCAAAATAAAGATTTTGAAACACCCTTATACAACTACTCTGAGAAGAGACTGTAAAGAACTATATTCTTAGAATAAGGGCAAACCAGAAGTAAGTCAATCTTTGTTCCAGGCAACTTCCATCATTTGGTTACCACAGCATGAGATTTGAACATAAGTTGATCGTGAATTTGTACCCTCCTAAAGGCCTGGAAGAAGCCACGAAGATCCTCTCTACACAATGCATAATTATCCTGAACCTCAAATTATTCTTCCAAATAATTTTACAAATAATTTTCTGTCAAAGCAAACAAAGCATACATGAAAAAACAAGGTATCCACTGTGAATGAAAACCAGAAAGCAGGAAATAAAAATAAACTCACAAACACTTCTGCTATTGAAATTATCTGATACAGAGAATAAAACAACTATGAAGGAATGATGTCAACAAGATGGTGGAAGAGGAGTTTTCAGAGCTCATTTCCTTACAAAAACATCAATTTGAACAACTATCCACACATAAAAATCCTTTCACAAAGGCTAAAGAATCCAAGTGAGAGGTTACAGCACCTGGTTGGAGCACAGAAATAAGAAAAGACATACTGAAAAGGTAGGAAGGACGGTTTTGCATTACCTGTGTTACCACATTACCTGTTTACCTGTGACGTCCTGGCATCACAGTATGGAGAGAGATAACCCTTTGCATATGAGAAGAGTGAAGGGAAGACCCGACTTCACTACAGACTCCAGCCCCAGGTCTGTCCCAGTGCACCCTGGCACTGAGTATTCACAGACAGGCTCCAGTGCAGCCCCTGAGAAACCAGGATTCAGGTCTGCCTCAAAAGACAGTCTCTCTGAAACTGCATCAAAAATAAATAAATAAATAAAGGACCCAACTATATGCTGCCTACAAAAGATTCACTTCAGCTTTAACAACACACATAGGTTGAGGATGAAGGGATGGGAAAAGATATTCCATGCAAATGGAAACCAAAAGAGTACACAGGTAGCTATACTTAAGGTCTGTTTTGTCAAAAAAAGACAAAAAAAGGTCATTATGTAATGATAAAGGGGTCACTTCATGAAGAGAATAGAACAATTATAAATACGCATGCACTCAACATTGTAGTACTTAAATATATAAAATAAATATCTGAAGGAAAAAATTGCTAGTAATGCAGTAATACTAGTGGACTTCAATATCCTACTTTCAAAAGATTGATTATCAAGACCAAATATTAATAAGGAAATAGGAAAGTTGAATAATACTACTTACCAATTGAACCTAACGGACATAAACAGAACATTTATTCCACAACAGAAAAATGTACATTTTTTTCAAGTCCACATGAAATATTTTCCAGGATAGATTATATATTAGGCCACAAAATAAGTCTTAACAATTTTAATAGGATTGAAATTTTACCAAGTATCTTTTCTAACAATGGTTTGAAACTTGAAATCAATAACAGGAGAGGAAAAATAGAAAATGTACAAATATGTGGAAATAGAATAACACTTTTTTTTTTTTGACAGGGTCTCACTGTGTCACCCAGGCTGGAGTACAGTGGCACAATCTCGGCTCACTGCAAGCTTCGCCTCCCAGGTCCACGCCATTCTCCTGCCTTAGCCTCCAGAGCAGCTGGGACTACAGGTGCCTGCAACCACGCTTGGCTAGTTTTTTCTACTTTTAGTGAGGATAGGTTTCACCTTGTTAGCCAGGATGGTCTTGATCTACTGACCTCGTGATCCGCCTGCCTCGACCTCCCAAAGTGCTGAGATTACAGGCGTGAGCCACCACGCCTGGCCGAGTAACACATTTTTAACAGTCAAAGGTCAAAGAAAAAATTCAAAAGGAAATTTAGAAAATGTTGAGAGAAATAAAAATGTAAACACAAAGTACCATAACTTATGGGATGTAGCAAAAGCAATTCTAAAAGAGAAGTTTAAGCAATTACATTAAGAAAGAAGAATAATCTCATATAATCAACTTAAGTTTACACATCAAGGAACTAGAAAAAAGAAAAAACTAAGCTCAAAGTTCTCAAAAGGAAGAAATAGTAAAGATCAGAGTAGAAAAAAATGAAATAAACCCTAAAAAATGATAAACAGGACAAATAAAACTAACATTCGGGATTTTGAAAAAGTAAGGAAAATGGACAAACTTCAAACCCAACTAAGAAAAAATGAAAAAATACTCAAAGAAAATTAAAAATGAAAAAGGAGGTATAACAACTAATACCACGGAAATACAAAAGGTCATAAGAGATCCTTTGAATAATTATACTCAACAATTCAATAATATTGAAGAAAGGAATAAATTCCTTGAAACATGCAACATACCAAGATTGAATCATGAAGAAATAAAAAATCTGAACGGAATTATTTAAGTAACAAGATTGAACCAATCAAAAACTTTTCAACAAGGAAAAATCCAAGGCCAAAAGGCTTCACTGTGCTCTGCACCAAACACCTAAAGAAGAATTAACACCAATCCTTTTCACACTCTTCCTAGAAATTGAAAAGAACACTTCCAAACAAATTTTAAAATGCCAGCATTACCCTAATATCAAAGCCAGACAAGGAAACTATGAGAAAAGAAAATTACATTGCAATATCCCTGATAAATAGAGATTTAAAAATCCCCAGTACAGCACTAGCAAACCAACTCCAACGGCACATTAAAAGGATCACACACTGTGATAAAGTGGAATTTATCCTTGGAATTCAAGTATGGTTCAACATATTCAAATCAGTAGACATGATACACAACATTAATAAATAAAAAATAAAAATCATATGATCATGGCAATAGATGCAGGAAAAAAGCATTTGATGAAATTCAACATCCTTACATGATATAAATCCTCAATAAATTATGTATGAAAAGAAGGTGCATCAGCAAAATAAAGGTCATATATGACAACCCTAGAGCTAACATCATCTTCAATGGTGAAAAGTTGAAAGCTTCTCTTCTATGATCAGGAACATAAGAATAGCCCACTTTCACTATTTCTATTCAGTACAGTATTAGAAGTGTATGCCAGAGCAATTAGACAAGAAAAGAAAAGTAATAAAATGCATTCAAATAAGAAAGAAAAAAGTAAAATCGTGTCTGTTTGCAGGTGACATAATCTTATATATAAAAAACCCTAAATACTTAACCCCAAAACTGATAGAATAAACCAATTCTATAAGGTTGCAAGATACACAATCAACATAAAATTATCAGTACTATTTCTATACATCAACAACCAAGTGTCTGAAAATAAAGTTATGAAAACAATCCCACTTATAATAGTGTCGATAAGAACAAAATACTAAGGAATAAGTTCAACCAAAGAGGTGAAAGATCTGTACATTCAAAATTGTAAAACATTAGTGAAGGGAATTGAAAAAGACACAAACAAATGGAAAGATATCTGGTGTTCATGAATTTGAAGAATTAATTCAAAATTCCAATAGCATTTTTAATAGAAATAGAAAAAACAGTTATAAAATTAATATATAACCACAAAAGACCCTGCATAGCCAAAGTAATCTTGAGAAAAACGAAAGCTGGAAACATCATGATATATGATTTCAAAGTGTACTGCTAGGTTGTTGCAAAAGTAATTGTTGTTTTTGCCATTAAAAGTAATAATACAAAGCTACGGTAATCAAAACGTTTTACTTGCATAAAAACAGACATATGGAACAATGGAACAGAATAGAGAATCTAGAAATAAATACACACTTTATGGTCCATTGATCTTTGAAAATGTGCCAAGAACATACAATGGAGAAAATATAGTCTCTTCAATAAAAATGACAATTGAAAAACTGGATATTCACATTTAAAAGAATAAAATTGAATGCTTATCTCACAGTGTGTACAATAGGCAACCCAAAATGGAGTAGAGAATTAAATATAAGACCTGAAATTGTAAAACTCTTTGAAGAAAACATAGAGAAATAACTCCAGGACATTGGCCTGGGCAGTAATTCTTTGGTTATAACACCAAACACTCAGACAACAATAGCAAAAATAAACAAGTGAGACTACATCAAACTGAAAACCTTCTACACAGCAAAGGAAACAATCACTAAAGAGATAATTTAAGAGATGGGAGAAAATATATGCAAATATATCTAATAAGGTGTTAATATTCAAAATATATAAGGAACTCAACTTAATAGAAAAAAACAACCAACCTAATTAAAATGGGCAAAGGACCTAATAGATTTTTTTTCAAAACAATCACATAAATGGTGGCTAATAAGTATATGAAAAAATTGCTCAACATTACTAATCATGAGGGAAATGCAAATCTAAACCACAATGAGGTACCTCACACCTGCTGAAATGGCTATTACCAAAAGACACCTGTGGTGATTTAATTAGAAGGCCTATACTTTCTATGCTGAAATGAAACACCATGAGTTTCCTTTTCATTTACTTCTTGAAGAGTGGAGTTTTTACCCTCATGGAAGCAGGAAATGATACTGAGGAAAGAGAATGATACATGGGAGAAGATATCTTTCAAAAAGCCTTTAAAGAAAAAGGCATCTACTAGATAGTTTCCAGATTGTTAAAGACTCATGTTTCTAACCTTGAAGACAGATAGGGAGTAGGAATAGCTACTTTCAGGTAGGTAGGCCAGATGTTTCCAGAAGAACAACAGATTTCTCCAATTATTGTGCTTTCCAATTTAAATCCATCTCATCATTACTGGAAATTTGTCCTCCCATATTCTGAAACTTGTACTCTCAGTCCTTGTTTCTAACGGAAATATGATTGCTAACTTTTTACTTCTGTAGGTGTCCATAGGTTGTGTTGGGACTGCTGGACAAACTATTTTTGAAAGGGAAAGCATTTTAAATTTAAACGACTAACTCTTGCTTACTAAATTAAATCACAGCTCCTTAGTAGTATGTGATGAGAGATACTTTCTGACGTGGCTTTAAATTTCTTTTCTACTCATGTTATCCAGTATCACTACATTAACCCGACAGGAGAACTTGCGTCGGGAATCAAGGGAGTGGAGGAATCCTGAATAATGCATAACTTTTTTCCTTGCTATGAACTCAGCTGAGTAAGCACTTTACATACATTATTTCAATTAATCTTCAAATGAACAGATGAGAAAATAGAATCTTCATTAAACAGATAACAGAGATGAGCACAGAGAAATTAAGTCATTTGTTAGGAGGCACACAGACAGTTATCTGTTGGATTCCAAAGCCCACGATATTAGCTACAAGTTACACTTTTTCCCTATTTCAGGAAACGAAGAGAACATAATGAAGTCACACTAAAACAAACTATCTTTGCTATTCTAAGGTCTGTCTTCTGGAAGGGAAGTGAATTAGTTTCCTCTTACTGCTGGAAGAAATTAACACAGGCATGATGTCTTAAAATAATACAAAAAATCAGCACCATAGGAAATGTCAAAACAAAACAACAACAACAAATTATTACAGTTTTGAGGTCAGAAGTCTGAAATGGACTTCACTGGGTTCTGGAGGCTGTAGGGTAGAATGTTTCCTTGCCTTTCTCAGCTTCTAGAGTCCACCTGCCTTCTTTGATTTGTCTCCACTTTGTCTTCAAATTTAGCAATGATCTGTCCAGTCTTTCTCATGCTCCATCACTCTGACGCTAACTTGCCTACCTAATTCTTTCACTTAAAAGTACCTTTATAATTACACTGAGCCCACCTGGATTATCTATTATCTCAAGGCCAAATGATCAGCAATCTTAGTTGTATTTTAAGAACTCTCCTTGCAACGTAATAGAACATATTCATAGATTCATAGATTCTGATGTTGAGGACATGGATATCTTTGACTGGGGTTGTGGGGAAAGGGGAGATTATTCTTCCTACCACAGGCAGGGTGAATGTCTTTATAATGGTGATGCTCAGAGTTAGATACTAATCTGATTTGGCGTAGAGCTCTTCTAACAAATGTGAATTTTACAAAGGGGGTCCAGCCTCTAATTTAAAAATCAAGCAAAAATGATAAGCTGTCTGAGTGTCAGATAAACTAGCTAGGATTCAGGGAGGGATTCTAATCTTCTCAATGGAGATGAACTTCAAATCTGGAGACCAAGACAGAAGTCCTGTTATGGGATCAAGTCAAAAGATGAGAAAAACCTGCTCTAGAAAGCTTAAGAATTTCACAAGAGCTCACAGGTTGTTCCAAGCAACTTGGCCCAATGCAAACAGATCAATTTTCTCTCCCCCACCTTCTTCTGGAAATTGTCCCTGTTTTCATATGGTTGTCTTCGCCTTATGTATGTCTAAGTCCAAATTTCACTCTTCTTATAAGGACACTGGTCAGATAAATTTGATAGGACTAATTGGATTAAATAGCACTGAGAACATAGAAGAAATACATACACATGCAAGGAAACATACATATACATATTGGCCATGTGCCATCATGAATTAGTCATATATTTATGAACATTTTCATTAAGAGGGTATATCAGAAATAAATAGCTTTATATTCCAACAGCATATACCAAGTAATATTAAATGAAGAATGTATATACGTCACTTATTTATTAGACTATAAGTTTCCTGTAGTCATTAGACAAATGCTTTGTACATGACTTGCACAATGTAAGGCTTTCAGTGAATGAATGAATACTTCTTAAACATATGCCTTACACTGAAAGAGGTATTTTAGAACTACAAAATTTTAAATAAAGAAAGTTTTAATTTATCAGATGTTTTGTGGACATATATATGTGTGTGTATATGTATATATGTCAATGTGCCCTACGAAATAGATATATATTTACATACATACATACATATATATTTCTATATATATTTATATGTGTGTATATATATATATACACACATACATACAATAACACTTTCTGTATAGG
The DNA here is from genome assembly GCF_049350105.2 of Macaca mulatta. Classification (NCBI taxonomy): domain Eukaryota; kingdom Metazoa; phylum Chordata; class Mammalia; order Primates; family Cercopithecidae; genus Macaca; species Macaca mulatta. The sequence goes on along the minus strand of NC_133410.1, from coordinate 109,933,186 downwards.
AAAACAGCAAAGATGCCAGTTTTTCTATTACATTGCTAATTGCTTGAAAACAAAGCAGGCTGTGAGCACTGCCTGTGAAATAAATAACTCTAGTGAAACATGTAGAATTCTATCTCTACCCACCATACATAGACCATGCTTTTTAATAAAGATTATTAATCTTGAAAATTTTAGTTTTTATCATTTTTATTTGGAAAGATTGCTGTAATTAATTATAAATACACAAAAGATAACATATAAAGACATTTTGTCTGTTTTCATCATTGAGTACTTTCCATTTATAAAATATGAACAAATCATAGCTACATAATCCATCATCTAGTCCATATAATGCATGTATGTAGTTTCAAGACTGAGGCACAGCCAAACCCAGTAGGCCTCCCTTAGCATTAGAAAAGGTGAAGAGACATTGCCTCTATTTTAGTTGCTGTAGAGATGACAGCATTGCAAAGTTAAACTCAAGGGCTAGGTTACCAAGACAGCCAACCTAGTTCTGAATTCAAGATCTTTTCTTTTCCTCTTGCTTTGCACGTCCTGTTGCCTCATTTGACTTTGGTTAGGACGTTTGCCTCACCTTTGCCAAAGTACTGTCACTTTTGGTATAAATCAGAAAAAGGAGGATGTGGATACACAAATGCTCAGGACTTTCATAGTGGCAGCTACCCGCGATGTAGTCCTTTCACAGGTGAGTCAGCATTGGAGAATAAATGGGTTAATGGGTCTTGGCACCCATGGCTACATCCTTGGCTTGCCAAGTCAAAAATCTCATTGGGTAATTAAGAGATTCTCATAATGCTCCTTAAGTACCTTCTTTGGCAGACATCATAAAGGTTATACCATTTTGCATGACATAAATGGAAAAATGTAGGTAAGCCAGAAGCAATAATAGCAGATGAGCTCTGCCAGATAGTGAAGAAGATAAATGAGATGATCAAAACAGCAGTTGAGAAGTACATTTGAAATAAAATGTTCAAAAGCTGCAATCAGTAGCCCTCTGAGGAATGTTAATACAGGCTTAATGATAGTGAACTAAGACCAGGGTATTTAACTAGTGGTTGTGATGGTTCTTAAATGTTCATGGCTAGACAGTCTGGATGGTTATGTGTATCACATATCTGTAGAGATAGAGCAAGGATTGTATCCCAAATAGTAAAAAGGTTGAAGTATCATGCCACCGGGATGGAGTGGAGAGAAAGGAGATGACAAGTTATCTATAGGAGCTCAGGTATTTATGTTGATGGAAACAGGAAGATGATTAAGTTGGGACAGGTATTTGTGCCTCCATATGTTTACCTCAAAGAGGTAATTCCGCTGCAGATATGTTTAACTAGCTTTATATATTTACACTTGTAGTTCTTGTCTTCTTTAAAGTTTAATACATGATATTTAAAATACTGATTTTATCATATGACAAATTATTGGGCTGCTGTTTAAGCTGATGTTGATTTATTTTGTTACTTATGTTCTTGGTCCCGTTCTTAGTGATTACAGAAGACATTCTTAAAGACATTCTCAAGACACAATTGATTCTGATTTAGAAAATCAACAACAGGAAGGCAACTGTTCATCAACTATTTTTAAGTACCTAAGAATCATCATTACATTTTTTAAAGACAAGCAAATGTCTAAGAGGCAAGATGTTTAATTTAGTGACTCTAACACCCTGAGCAATGCTATTGGCTACTGAAGTTATGAATCTCAAAGGATAGTTCAGAGTAAACTTTGGTTAGTAAATAAAGCAGTTGATTTTATTCATGTACTATGTGAGCAGTTTAAAAAGGATAATATTTACATAGCTGTCTGTTATGCTTATATTATAGTCTCCTAAAACAGAGATATTTCAACTCACAGTACATTATACCAGATATTAGCAATTGTCAACAATTGATGATGGAATGACTATAATCAGTCATTCTAATTCCTTCCTTCTCTTTTTCCTTCCTTCCCTTCAACAAATGCTTCCTGAGGGCTGTATATACTAAATGCCAGGCACTATTGCTAGATGGTAGATGCTAGAAAAAGAATATTTTTCTTTTTTTAAAAGCAAAGTCCTTACCCTCAAAGAGTTTACAATCAAATGGAGAACAAGATACAGTAGAGGAGACAGAAATCAGAAATTACAATAGTGTGTGAAAAGGGACATGATAGAAAGTTGTGCCAAGTGCTAAAGGTACCAGGGGCAGGTTGCTTCTGCTAGCAGAGTGGTAAGAGAAGAGGTATTCATTAAAGGCCTTCAAAAGACCCCACCTGAATTACAACTGGAAGGTAGACGAGGGGCTTACAATGCAGGGAAGAGAGACAAAAAGCATTATTCAAGGAGGGAGTGAAAGAGGAAAAGACTACAAGCAAGAGAAATCTAAAATCCAAAAGATATTTAATATTACTGAAGAGAAAAATGAAAGAGGAATGGAGGAGAGACATGGCTGGAGAGATAAGCGGTGGCCAGATAACAAAGGGCTTTGAATTTTACTCTAAGAAATGTAGACATATCCTCTATGCTCCAAAGATGGGAAAATGAAAGATCTGTACCAGAGAAGTGGCACGGTAGCAGATCTTATCTGAAATAAGATCTTATTTCCTCCTTAGGACAATCTCTGTTTTCAAAGAACTACACTCCTTCTTTACTACAGGATTCTTCCCACCCTCAACCCTTCTGTGATTTGATTATGTGTTTCCTGTTTGAAGTTGAATAACTTATCTGTATTAGTTATTTGGGTTTCAGGCTAAGATATTATGTTGTAGGCAAGCTAAAAGATTAAAGCTATGGGGGTGGTTGTGTGCCTGGAAAAGTAGAAGTCAGGATGCATAGAGATAGTGGATCAAATGGCAGAACTGCTGCTAAGAAAATGAAGCCTCTGGCTAGGCACGGTGGCTCACGCCTGTAATCCCAGCACTTTGGGAGGCCAAGGCAGGCGGATCACCTGAGGTCGGGAGTTCGAGACCAGCCTGACCAACATGGAGAAACCCCGTCTCTACTAAAAATACAAGATTAACTGGGAGAGGTGATGCATGCCTGTAATCCTAGCTACTCAGGAGGCTGAGGCAGGAGAATTGCTTGAACCTGGGAGGCAGAGGTTGCGGTGAGCTGAGATCGCTCCATTGCACTCCAGCCTGGGCAGCAAGAGTGAAGCTCCATCTCAATAAAAGAAAAAAGAAAAGAAAAGAAAAAAGAAAAAAGAAAAGAAAAGAAAGCCTGTGTTAAGACTAAGTTATGAAAAACCTAGAAAGCCCCCCTCACCAACCCGCCAAAAAAAACCTATATCTTAACACAAGAAAACGTCAAGGAAGAAGGTAGTGTTTGGGCTGAAAAACAAAACTGTGAGCCAAATTCAACAAATTCAATCAAAGTAGAGATATAGCCAGCAGATGGTTGAGTAGAAATAACTAAGGTGAGATAGAGATTGATAGAGCCAAGTATCAGCCTTAAAAAATAGTTTTTAGTAGAATTTAGGAGCATAAATTGTATATAGGCAGCAATGAAAGAAAAGGTAATTATGAGATGTAAGAAAATATGAGAAAGTAAGGGGCTGAAAGAAAGTGTGCTATATTCATGGGAAGAGCCAGGGATTTTTAAGGTTTAGTGTTGCAGAAAATAATTATAAAAATAAAATAAATTATGAAAATACATACAATAATTTGACCTGAAATGAGGTTTCAGAAAGCATGGTATAAATGTTTGAGGAGATGGTAAAAGCAAAAATTGGGTTAGAGAGAGGAGTTATATTGCATTAAATTTGTCTTTAGGTGTATCTCACCTTTGTGTAATAAGGAAAAGAGCAAGTATCAAGGTTGCTTATAAACCACATTTAAGTTGACAGCAAAGCATAAGTAACTATAAAGTATTTATAGGCAAGTGTTGACCTAGAGCATGATTTAGTTTTAATGTTGTAAAACTTGTCTCACAATGTATGAAAAGCTATTGAGGCGATAAGAATCCAGCCTTCTTATGAGCAGGTCTATTAAGGAAATGAATAAATGAATATTATATCTCTACAATCTTGAAGAAGATGGACCATTTTAGAGCAGTCTTGCTTCTGGTGAGAAAACTGACCTTCAATCATTGGGTAGCAATGCTCCAGTGGAAATCTTACTGCTGCTGTTGATAAGCTGAGATGTACTTTGACTCATTAGCTTTTCTCCTTTGAAGAATAAATTGAATCAAGGGACTCACACAAGTAACTAACATTATATTCCTTCCAGAATAGTGGATTTTAACTAAATATCAACATCATTGCTGTTCAAAAGCTCTTGTGCAAATGCAAGGTAAGGTTTTTGATGGTAAAATGAAATAATGATAATTGACATTTACTGAACCCTTTCTATAACAGAATTGTGCAAAGTTTACGACACGATCTTATTCATTTCTCCTATCGAAACTATGGAAGCAGATGTGCTTATGCCCACTTTATTAGTTAGGAAGTAGAGGACTAAAAGACTATGTGATTTGTCCATGTTCTCCCTGTTAATGAGTCAGAACTGAAGAGTTTTCACAGTTCATGAATTTTTGCAAACTCTCAGTGAGTCAATGAGAGAAGATGTGTTTTCAGTCCACATGCAATTATATTACATATATTTGACAATTTAGGGTACATTTTCCAGAAGCTATCCTACATTTTTCCAGACATATACCTAAAATTTTATTATGCTACCACCTCCATGTATGTAAAGAATATGGCCTGGATTATAAGGTATTATTCTATGGTATAAATGGCCAGAATTTCCTATGGATGGGGTTTACCATGTTAAAAGTCAGCTCTTTCCCCAAATTTAAATAATAATAAAATATGTTAAAATCCTTATGTTTACTAACATATTATATTTCACTTTGAAAAAAATTTAGAGGTTTTATGAAATAGGTTGTAGGTGAAATAAATTGTCTTTCTTACCAATTTTTACCTGTGCACAGTCTCCTTTTAATTAAATTATGGTTTCAAACAGAACACCATAATGTCAATCTAAAATTTTTCTTAAGGTCAAAATTTTATCTAGGACACTAAAATGCCTCAAGCTTGAACTTGGCTTTTCTGTCAATTTGATATCAAAAGCCTTGGAGATAGTTCTCAATTTAAAAATTCACTTTCTTTTTAATGCTAAATATCTAATCTTTTCATCATCAGAAGAAAAGTAAATGGGCTAATTGGGCTTCTCAGAATTACTTTCAGCTTTTACATTCTCATATCTTTCCCTACTTTTTAGAGGAGGGGGGAAAAAGTTGCAATATATCTATGCATAATGCTCAAAAGAGTAGTCTTTTTCCTTTTAAGATTAGCTTTTCCAGGCAGTTTCTAAGATTGTTCAAATATCTATGATGTTTTCTATCTACCTTCAACTGTTTTTTATTGTTGTTGTTGTTGCTGTCTACTAGTCTGAGTGATTTTACTTCATGATTTCTGACTGTGTTCATTTTTGTAGAGGTAAGTCCCATTTTTCTCAGACTATTGCAAGACCTAACCTTAAAAAATATTGAAACAAAACATAATTTCAAAATAGTTCTTCAATAACATAATTTGCCTATAGTGCTTAATGAATGCTTTACAAAACCATGATTGTAAACTCAAACTTTTAGAGGCTGTTAGTTTTAAAATTTACATAAAATTATTTTATTTTACCAACATGGAGTTTTAGTTCTCATATCTTGGTTTTAAGTATATCCTTTGCATTCTAAGGGTTTTCCACATATCTCCTGGAGACAATGGACATTTTTTGGTAACCTGTGTTGAGCCTTGTGTTCTTTTCTCATTTAAATGCAATATTAGGATGTTATGCCTGAGAGAATCTTGTTTGTTTTCATGATTTGAACCAACTTAAAAAATATAAATCTAAATGATTCCCTTATTACATTATGAATCTATTCTCCTTTTTCTTGCATCTGTTCTCTTTTCCTCTACTTTTGACTCCTACATTTTTAAACATCTTGCACATTTATATTCTTTAAAATAGATTAGATAAATGATAAATTGCATAAATCATTTCCTTCTTATAGAGATATTTGAGAATAATGTAACCACAGCTATTACTTAAATTGTAACATTTCCTTAATGCATATGTAAAGTGGTGGGGCATATTCTTGTCAAATACAAGAAGATTTTTTTTCATCTGCACAGAGAAATAATCTTGAAGAGAGAGAGCATGAAAAATCTATAGCAGCGTAGAATTGTATAGCTTTCCCTGAACCCCCCCAAATTGAATAAAAATTATGTAATGGAATATACATGCTTGAATATTTGTTCCTGTGGTCATTTAATAGTCACTGCAAAGTCACTTTAATGCTCTCTGGAGATTTAGCCCACTTCTACAGCCTTCAATCAATAAGAAAAAAGGATAAATAAAAGGACCCCAAGTTTCATCAGCTTTGCTATTGCCTTACTCAGATTGCGCCAGCCTTCATGTAGCTTACTTACAGTCCAATAGGGGAGACAGATAAGTAAATAGTCTCTATTTTGTTATTGGTCTTAGTTTGTTAGGCTGTTGTAACAAAATGCCTTAATGATTTATAAACAATAGAAATGTATTGCTTGCAGTTCTAGAGGCTGGGAAGTACAAGATCAAGGTATGAGTAGATTCCAGTGTCCCAATGGGGACTAATCCCATTCATGGAGTGTGTGTTGGGGGGAGTCCACTTTCATGACCTGATCACTTCCCAAAGGCCTCACCTTTTAATACCATTGCATTAGGAATTAGGTGTCAACACATGAATTTGGAAAGGACACAAACATTTAGACCAGAGCATTGTTTATTCCCAATTTCTTGATTGTTTCCCTTCTAGTATCCCAGCTCCAAGAGACTAGGTTCTTGCCTTATTCTCTAAACTTTCCAGAGACTAAGGCATTGTCTCAGGGCCATGTGCTATCAGACTTACCTAAATGTCTTTTTCTGTACATGCCATTCTGCTGATGGAACACGTCCCTGAGGTTTTGTTCTGTTTAACTCTTTAGATCTTTGCCTGAATCCAATGCTTCCTGAAAATGACATTCTGGCTATCCAGTAGTGAAGATGGTGGCAACAGTAGAAATCTGGCTGCAGGATCATGGAATTGATGTTAGCTGCTGCTAATACTCATTCTGGCCCAAAAGCAAAGCAAGTGCATGAATTTGGGTGTCACATAAACAAAAACTCTTTTGCAGATCCATTCATGTCTTCTAATGACATATATCCATGTCTTTCCTAAGGTAAAGATGCTCTCATTTCTCCCTGGGATGCGATGTACAAATCTAATTTATCAACATTTCGACCTTCAAAAAAGCCTTTAAAAGAGTCAGCAGGCCGGGCGCGGTGGCTCAAGCCTGTAATCCCAGCACTTTGGGAGGCCGAGACGGGCGGATCACGAGGTCAGGAGATCGAGACCATCCTGGCTAACACGGTGAAACCCCGTCTCTACTAAAAAATACAAAAAACTAGCCGGGTGAGGTGGCGGGCGCCTGTAGTCCCAGCTACTCGGGAGGCTGAGGCAGGAGAATGGCGTAAACCTGGGAGGCGGAGCTTGCAGTGAGCTGAGATCCGGCCACTGCACCCCAGCCTGGGTGGCAGAGCAACTCCGTCTCAAAAAAAAAAAAAAAAAAAAAAAAAAAAAAGAGTCAGCAAAGCAAGCTCTGATACCCACTCTTGCAGTTGGTTCCTGGTCTGTAAGTGATGCTCATCGTCTTTCTCCACCATCTCCCTCTTTAGATTTCCTTCATCCTCAGCTAATATTCTTGCTTGCTGGACTGCCAGTCTAGTGGGAAAACCCAGATCTTCATCCCCAAGAGGTCTGAACCCATAGCTGCCTTGCCCTTGTCAAGTTGTTATTGTTACAACTGCCCATTTATAGTTTTCAACTGTTGTAAGAGTCCCAAGAGACAACACAGTTAATCCCCTGAATTCTAGATACTCATCCGTAAGTCCACTGTGTAGCAACCACCCTAGCTCTTCATGGTAATTGGGCTTGATTACTCCCACTAGTCTAGTAACTCCTTTCTTTGCCTTAAAAAAGGCCAGATGGTGGCTGCAACCTCTAATTTGGTGTAACTTATTTTGCACTGGCAAAAGTTTTCTTTCGAGTAAGGTGGCTTGGTAGATAACTGTGCATTCCAGAAGTTAGTATCCCAACCTCATGGGAGTTGTATATAATAATTTCTATAAGAATGTATTACTGCCCTCTTAAAAGTGAAAAGAGACAAAATTGATTTGTCACCAAATGGCTAACTGGCTTCCGTGAGGAGTGAAGCCATATTGAGTGCTCAATCTTGGTCTCTGCTGCCAGCAGGCTGAGCATTCAGCAGGAGTAAGGTTAGCTCAGCCTTGGTAAGGGAAGGCCCATCTTGTCAGGTTCATGTGCAAGTTACAATCCTGTCTCACACTACTTCAAGTGTGACCCATAAGTTATTCATGTGGGGACACTGAGTAGTTTCCACAACATCTCCTGCCTCCAACAGGAAACCCTGGGCATAAAGTGAGAAACACATGATATATATTTAAAATCAATGTGAGAAAGAAGTTGCCAACTGAGTCCCAGATTTACAGTCATGATGGAACAGTTTGTGCTGGTGCTATGACACTTTCTGGCCTACATGCAGAACAAGTATATAGATCATAGTGACATACAAACTCAATCTGCTCTGTCCTGATTTTCTGGTACCTTAAACTGCTATTTAATGTGCTTTCTGGGTAAGTCAGCCCTGAAAACCTAATAAAAGGCAGACTATGTGATGTACTAACGTTAGGACCAACATTCAACCCGTATGTCCTGGTGTGACTTACTGACTGGTGGGTTTGGTGGGGCATATTTCTATTTGATAAAATTTTAGAAAGCACAAATGAGGGTAAAGAAAGATTTCCAGACTGGCATGGCTGAAAGAAAGGCAGAAAGTAAGAAACAGAATGCCTCCCATTAGAATTACTAATCAACTCATTGTCTTAAAATAAATTAACTTAGGAGCAGGATCTTGAGGTTTCTTTTAGATGAAAAACCAATAAAGTTTGCTGAGACTTAGTAGACAAAATAGGGTTATAGAAGGTGTTTAAGAGGAGTAATAGCACAACCAGACTGCTGCTATAGGAAACACAAGTTAATAATAGTGTTTAGGAAATCAAATTTAAGGTTACGAAACTCAATGACTTTAGCCTTACTTGAAGCATAATGAGGCTTGGATTTCACTAACATCAATGTGAATGAGTAAAACTGTGGACTGAAGTAAGATATTACTAGGCTTAGTAATAGTCATTGATGGGTGAAGGCAAGGGGGAAAGACACGTCAATGAAGATTTGAGGGGTCAATCCTAAATTATCTTCATGAGTGGAACCATCTTTTAATTTTGATCCCATTGAATCTGAGGTATTTGAATGTCAGAGTAAAGATACATTTGGTAGGTATGTGTGTGTGTGTGTGTGTGTGTGTATATATATATATTTATGTATGTGAATAGCTGATGTATGTATAGCTAATGTGGACAAAAAGATACCCAGATCAGCCTTCAAGGAAGGACTTGCTGTTTAGCTGCAGAGCATGTGGTCAGAAGCCAGTGTCCTGCCATCTTGCCCATCAGATCTGCCTCAGCTTCAGATAAATCCTTTGCTTGAGGTCACATCTCTACCAGAGCAACCTGCCCTCAGTGACTGAGCATGGCAGGGGTATAAGGTTCTAGCCATCATGACCTGTTCAACAACATCTAATGAGCAACACTTGCTTCAGAGCTCCCTGCTAGTTCCACTTCTTCCTCTGCCCAGTTCCACTTCTTCCCCATCCTTTATGCAATTGTTCGTCCCTGGTAAACACAATGCACCTAAACTGTGTCTCAGCATTTGCTTCTGGAAACCCAATCTGTGATGGTAACAATGTATCATTTTGGTTTCTTGTAGATACAAACTATGAAATAGCCCACTAAATGTGTCTTAAAAATTTATTATCTCATAAAATGTTCTGAAGCAGGAAAGTAGAAGAGTTAACTAATGAGTAATTCAATGATATCACAATAACTTCAAATTCCATTCATCTCGCCATTTTCTCTTCCTCAAGACTGTCTTTTCCTCTTATAATTGTTTTCTTACAATCAAAAGATGATTGTCACAAATTCAGGTGGCATATCCTCACAACCAAGTCCAAAGGCGAAATGATAGTTTCTTTTCTACATAACTTTTTTTTCTTTAATGAGAAAAAGAAAAATTTCCAGATCCCAGTGGCCTGGGTTGGGTTACCTTCTTATCACTGATAAGGATGCAGCAAAGATAAATTTGGAGAACAAGGAGGTTTTTGAGTAAGTAATCATTGTCTGCCACAAAAAAGGTTCTAAATTTGATTTCACAGATGAAGTATGGAAGAAATATCCCACTTCATTATTCCCTTTAAATCAACTTGCATTACATTATAAGACTCATACTTCTTTGCATAGGAGGAAATTCAATCATAGTCTATAATCTAGGTTTCCTTGGTGCAAAGGTTCTGTGATATTATTTGATCCCAAAACATTAATGAAAACCCTGCAGTTCACCAACCAACACTTGTTTTCACTGAATCATTCCTTGTTGCGATGCACGCAGTACCTTCAAGTCTGATGTTTTCACTGCTTCTGTATTATTGGTCAAGCATGTGAGTTGATGCTGAGACTGGGAACCTTGGTGGCATGGATACTATCACCTTAAGTGCACCATTCCTCCAAACCATCCTATTCAACGTCTTGCCATTGCCCTGCTTTGTTGTTTCCAAGTGATGTCCTGGCCCCTGATAAATGTAAAATCTGCTAATCTGTGACATCTAGGGGAAGTCTCTCCCTTAAGTCAGTCTCCTTTTAGTTTTTTTTCTCCCCTGCTTTTAAACAAGGAGCACACTCTGTTCATCAAGTTACAGTGTAGGCTTTATGCTCTATACAAATCCGTAAGATAAGGAAGTTCTTACATTTGGTAGGGGGGTGTGTGTGTGTGTGTATATATATATATATTTATGTATGTGAATAGCTGATGTATGTATAGCTAATGTGGACCAAAAGATACCCAGATCAGCCTTCAAGGAAGGACTTGCTGTTTAGCTGCAGAGCATGTGGTCAGAAACCAGTGTCCCGCCATCTTGCCCATCAGATCTCAGCTTGATTACTACTCAGAATCAGGAGAAGGGTAAATGCAGAGATCAAAACACAAAAGAACAAAATGCATCTTGGCCCCCATCCCCAGGGTTTCCAGAATCAGCAAATTAAAACACAAGAAGCCTAGTTAAATTTGAACGGCAGATAAGCAATGAACCTGTTTTACTATGTCTTGTAAGTATAGGATAAATTAATTGGGCATCATGCATTTTATTGGTAACTTTAAACATCCTCCCCCACCTCCTTCAAAGTATGTCATATTGGTTTGAAGCTTGAAAGAACAGTTGCTACTGAAAATATAGATTTCAGAGACTTGTAGATTTTGACTGAAGCTATGTGAAAGATGAAAACTCTAAGGAACCTTAGGATGTGCAGAGAGAAAGACAGATGCTTAAATTATCCTTAGTGTCTGGAATAGTGCTAAATATACAGGAGATCTCAATAAACAAGAACAAAATGATAAAAACCAAACAAGAAATAACGAAGTTGAAGTGGGAGAAAGCCACTCAATAATAAGCCAATTTCTTTTTAAAAATTTGTCTTTCTCCTGAAGTAATGTATTTTTCCTATCATTTTCACTACTTTTTTGTAGATTATGTCACACAGACATAATTGCTGTGACACTTTTTATGAATTCTCAAGTGAAGACAGATCCATGTTCATATTATACTCTCATGGTTATTCAAATTGACCACATATGTGACCTGGACATTATATTGGTAAACGATTCTCCCATTCGAGAAATCAATATCTAGTTCCAGATACTCTCAGATAATTCTTGATGTAATAAAGCCTTAGACCTCAAAACAACTTTAAAATCTACACAATAGAGGTATTGTTCATCGTATTTACGGGTGTCTTAACTTTGTCACACTTTCACATGGTGCAGATTCAGAGCTTAGGTAGATTCATAGCTGTTGTCTAGAAATCAACATTAAGTACCCTAACATACCAGATTCTAGAAAGTATGATTCTAATTGTATTGATCTAATATGCTCTTCAATGTAACTGATTTTTCCCATGGAATAATCAAGAGTAGAGATAACCTGCTATATAGAGACTGGGGAAGGATAGCTTCAAGCAGTCATGACTAGAATCCCAGCTGTGAAGATAGAGCCCAGGTGGCCAGGACACAGGGTTGCAGAGAGTGGCAGACCTCACAGTCACTGCTGCGAGTCACCAAAGAAATGTCATGTCCCATGTAGCACTCTGAAATGCCCAGCCTTTTCTCAAACTCCCTGCACACATGTGGCTCCCTCCGCAGTACTAGATTCAAATGCAGGGCTTATACTGTTCAATTACTTTAAAATCACCTTAACTTGTAACATTTCCAGAAAATAAGAGTGCCTATGTCTAAATTGCCAGCAGAAATGATTTTGAATTGAAGCAGAAGGAAGTTTCCTTGGATCAGAAAGATTGTGCAGTAACTTCAGCAGTGATTATTATTCCATCTGTTGATGTGATTATGGAAATTCTGGCTGAAACTGTGAGTCTTGTGCACTCTGCTGTCCCTCTGCTCTCTAAAGGATGGAGGGCTGCCAGTTATGCAAAGTGCTGGAAAGGGATGAAAGCAAACTGCTGACCTTGAAGTACTTTCAGGAGCTCTTAACTCTTTCAGATACAGGTAGTGTGAACATGTTTATGTCTATTTACTCAGCTTTGCAGAGCAGATTGTTGGGTTTTTTAAATTTTTTTTTTAAAGTTGGCCTCTGAACTCCATTGCATGGTACCCAAAGAAGCTTATGAAGCTCAGAGGGGATAACATGAAAAGCAGTGGTAAGTTTAATTGAAAAAACAGGATATTCCATGCACTTGGCAACTTGAGCAACTAAGGAAAATGTGAAGGGATCAATGTTGAAGTTACACAGTTGAAACCAAAAGGATTTCTTATTAAGAGAAACAACAATATAAAGCAGTTTATGGTCTTAGTTCTTACAATGTATATTTTATTTTTGGCAGTAAAGGTTGCTAGGAGTTGCGAGAAATGCTGCTATTTACAATAGAAACAATTTGACTTTGGATCATTGATTCCTTTTTAACAGAAGGTACTAAGATTGAAACTATCACTTTATGAAATCAAATTTATCAAGGAGAGCAAAAAAAAATGCAATGACATGTGAATGCTGCTAACTCCTGAAAACTTTTGGTACCACATGGATTCTGTGTGGGTTTCTGAAATGCCCCTACCTGAATGCTTCGGCTCCCTTAGATATGCTCTTCCACCACCTGCTTGTTTTAACGAGGTAAGATATTTTCTCTCAGAAAATAACAGAGTGGGCAATTTTGTATGTCTCTTTAAGACACTGGCCATGACGTTCTACGTCATTTTTGTGATTGAGCTTCTCCAGTGAGCCATAAGACTCAACTTGATATGGTTAGAAAGGAAAAGGAATCTTCTGTGCATCCGATGTTGTTGCAATATCTTCAAATGTAAAGTGACTCATTTCAACCTTCGAGACGATCCTGAATAGACTCATTCATGTTATTGTCTACTGAAACTATTTATTGCCTAAGTTTTCCTTTTCAGTTCTCACTTAAGATTCTCTCCACCTCCTCAGGAGAGCAAGCCTGGGGATAGAGACCGGTCCAATTGAAAATGAATGGTGGACACCAGTGTGCACTATCATGAGTCCACTGGGATCAGCTTTCAGATAACACATAACCATCGTTGAAGGTCGTCAGTGCACTATGCGTTCTCTATTCAAAATGAGAAGAAGGAAAGTTTTATCTCTTTTAACCAAGTCATTTCTTTGTCTGTATCATGAAAATTTAAATCCTAGTCAAGTTTCGAGAAATTAGAATGGTCTCACTAATCCAGGGCCTAAATAAAGTCACAGTGGATGCACAAAGAGTTAGTCTGGAAGCAAGTAAGTCTGCTTTTGTAGTCCAAAATTTGGAATATGAATAAATTCATATCATTAACACTAATATGTTTAATACCAGATGTGTTTTTCCATTATACCAAATATCATTGTGATTTGGAAATATGGGCATTGCTGCTGAACCTTTAATGAATTTAGGAAAATGCTGTGGGTTAATTTCTGGTAAACCATTTTTTAAAATGTCTTTTTCCTTCCTAAATATTTGCTCCCAAATTGATGTCCCCCAGTGCACTGAGTACAATGCACTGAGTACACCAAACCTCTCTGGATGGCCAGTTTCCTCAGAATTTCCTCTTCCCTTTTTAGTTATAAGTCATCATTGTCCCAAAGCTGCAAGTCTGGTCTGCATTCTCCTGGGACTTCTCAGGTCTGTGTGTGTGTGTGTGTGTGTGTGTGTGTGTGTGTGTTTTTAATATCCGTAGGGACTAAAGCAGGACTGGTTTTATAAGAAGCACAATTAGCATTGTTTGTAAGTTTTATTAACATTTTAATGTCTATTTATTGAGGCCCTACCTGCTTTGCACAGCAATTCTAATCACTCTGGAAAATGGCCATAGAAAAAGAAACAAACATCCCTAGTGGAAGAAAACAGATTAAAAAAAACTAGAACAAATAAAATATGTAGTTTGTGAGAGATAATGACTACTATACTAGAAGACAAAGAATGGAAGGGGCCAGGGAATCCTGGAAGTGAGGGAAGAAACTCGTTTTAAATAGGGTGGTCATGAAATGTTTTACTTTTTAAAGTAAAATTTTGAACCAAAGACACATAAATAGATGAGGAAGAAAACTTTTCAGATATCTAAGGGAAGAGTATTTCAGGCAGAAGGGTTAGCAAATTCAAATGTCCTGATGCAGAAGCATGTCCAGCTGGTGTGAAGCACAACAAGGAGGCCCATGCTGTTGCAATGAAGTGAGCAAGGAGCAGTCAGGTGCAGTGGGGTCAGAAGACATCATACAAGTAGAGAAGGCCTGATGAGGTAGGGTTTTTCAGGCTACTGTAAAGAATCTGGATTTCATTCTAAGAGACATGGGCAGTCATCGATATAGTCTAGCTGAAATTCCAACAGTATCACTCCACCTGCCAGGTTGAAAATAGACTACAGAGGGGTAAGGGTGGGATCAAGGTAGAGCAGTTTATAAGCTATAGCCATAGCAAAACTCGCAGGACAATGGCTGCCACTTGGACCAGGGTGGTGGCAGTGCTGCTAGAATTTGTGACTTGATTAGATATAAAATAGGAGAGAAAGAGCAGAGTCAAAGATGACTCCAAGTTCCTGGTCATTTATTGAGATGGGGAAGAATGTCAGTTGTTAAAATTCTTGCTATTTGCTCTTTGGACTTGATCTTGTCACTTGATCTGTTGCAGTCCATTCAGAGAAAGAATCCTTTATTTCATTCCCCCTCTCCATTTCTTAACCATTTGGATTTTTGAAAAACCTAAATCTTCTGATATGATAAAGTCCCTGGTGTTGTAAAGCGTTACAGCTCAGAACATGGACAACCAGTAAGTTTCATATTTTATCAACGTCAAAACTTGACAAATAGAATAAAAGATGTGTGTTGTGTTCCTGTGGTAATTTAAATATCTTAATGTCTTAAAAGGACAATCATCAGATTCCCCCCTCAGAATTTTGTTTTGTCCCTGGCAGAAGGCATTTTGGGTGCTTGACTCACTTATGTAGATGATTTTAACTACACCATTGTTTTCATCTTGGACATGTGTTTATTTTAGGCCTCATGACAGATGAGCTCACCAAGACCTTAAAATGCAGACTTTAAGCTTGTGTCAGACTATAATTTGATGCTAACTTTGTTTATTCCCCTCTTCAATTACTGAAGTTACCACCCTGAACTCTGGAAAATAACAGGAGACAATGTTTATCTGATAGCAAATTAGAAGCTGACGTCCCAGTTGTCCCTGAGTGTGACTATGTGTATGCAATTTAATGATATTGCAACTACGTATTATGATGTATCAACTAACTTTCCTTTATTCTCTGAGATTTGTTTTATGTTTGGGATAAGCAAAAGAAAGTGGTAAGTGTCTTTTAAAGTGGAAAATTTCAAACCCTGAGATACAGAGACAGAATGCACCTCCATAATATTTACATAAAGCATAATCATTTCTCCTTTCCTACCAGGAGAGATGAGAGTAGCAAGGAGAGAAGATCCAAGCTATTGTCTTTAATTGTGTTACAGGAGTGAATGCTCTGGGGCCTCTATCTTTGAGCTATGCAGTAAACCATGATTATGACTGTGGCTGGGAAAACATTTTAAATGTAGAATAAGGTAAGACAGAAGACCAAGAATGACTACATTATGGACTCTGTGGGTTTTATTTTCAGCATCTGTAAATCTGTAGTCCTTTATAAACAGAACAAAGTGGTCAATTTTCACAGGGGCTGTGCTGGCGCAATGGTACCAAGGGCTTAGTTTGGGAACAAAGTCATTAAAAATAACTACATACAAAGAACTAAGTCATAAATAATGTGCCACAGAGGATCCGAAGAACTCAAAGTCTGATTACTTCAGTGTATCTAAAAATCTGCTTCAGGCTACCTGGCCTTGAGTATGATGAATTCCTCAAAGGACTCCTCCAATTCTCTCCTCTCTTTCTCTTCCTTCTTGCGCTTACCTTTCTTCTTCCCCTCCCACCCCACCATTTCCTCCCCAAAAACTGCTGGTTTGTCAGTCATTCTGGCAATCAGTCAGAGAATTAGAGAATGAGAAAAAACAAAAACAAAAAAATTCCTAAGGTGCCTTTACCTTTCCACTTGGGCTCCATATTGTAATATAGCCTTTCTATGTTCCCCTTCTCAAACCTGAAGCATCAATGCTGACTTAAAAACTTAGTTTTTCTCAGATTTCACCAGGATAAAAATATTAAGGAAAAAGAGGGAAATTAACATTGCTGGGACACCAGAAATATAAAGCCATTTAAATCCTTTACTCATTTCTCACCTTATCTTTTTATCTTTCTGAAATTTTATCACTTTTAATTATTGTGGCTTCCTCTTTGACTGCTGTCTTCCTTTCATTACATCCAATAATGAAGTAAATTTTGTTGTCTCATTCAAATATGTATGGTGACCTTTCCTTACCAGCTCCACAAGCTTAATTTTTTTCACACTTCCAAGGCTTAAGTTATCTGGGCTCTGTGGCTAAAAGTTCTCCTCTATGGAGCCTTTCCTGATTCTGCCCTTCCCAAACATAATTAACTCCTCTCTTCCTTGGGCCCCAACTTAATGTTATGACAAATATGACTTTTGATTAAGCACACACACACACCCCCACAGACACACACACGCCTGCTTGTCTTCACTTGCTAGATGAGGTCCACGAAAATATGGATCTTCTCTTTTTCTACCAGTGCTTGGCACATAGTAGGTACTTAACTGTTCCTTGAATGAATGTGTATATCACATGCCAGAGACACTTCTAGTTGCTATCACGAGTTATACCATCTAATCTTTACAACAGTATAATGTTGGTTTGTTTATTCTGTTTTTTTATAGACATGAGAAAATTGAAGCTTAGAGGATATAATGGGTAGGAAGTTCCACTGCTAATTACTAGTAGGTACAGGATTCAATGGTCATGAAAGGAGAGTTCACTTTCATTGGTACTCCAATTTGAGTGTACATCAGAATCACCAGGAGATCTTGATAAAACAGAATTCAACAGCACACTCTTAAAGCTTCTGATTCAGTAGGTCATGGATGCGGGCCAGTGATTAGTATTTCGAACAAATTTGCAGATGATGCTGATGAGGTTGGTCCTGGGAGCATATTTTAAGGACCATTTCCTTACCTCGTCTGTACATCCTAATCTGTGAGTAACTGCATGTTAGTGGGATAGAGGATGGCTAAAATTTTACAGAGTCTAAGAGCCTGTGTTTCAAGCATGTTCGTAAATTGAATAGTCTTTACATCCTATCAATCTGTCTATCTACCAACTAACTAATTTTTCAAATGTGTATGGATATTGTTCTGGTTATTGATCTGCAAACTCATTGAAAGTATCACTGAATTAATGGAACATTTTTATTATTATGTGTTCTCTCCTTTCATGGATATTCAAAGCACAATTGCTGTCATGTGAAGAGAAACAATGTTTAAACATTATGAAGAGAGGTTATCATAAGGTTACAATCATTGGGTAAATTATGGCTCAACTTTATTATGAATAAGTACATAACTAATAAAAAGATATAGTTAAAATTATCTAAAAATTTATGTGCAGGTTTATAGAATTCATAAAAGTTTGCCAAAAAGGAACAAATAAAACAATGGTACTTATGCTTGGGTGGCAGCTTAATAGATGATTTCTTTCTCCTCTTTCTCCCTTCGTTCTTTTTCTCTTCTACTCTTCCTTCTTTATGTTTGTGCCTTTAAATTTTTCTACGATAGGTGTCTTTTACTCATTGCTATGGTTTGAATGTTTCTGTTCTCTCTAAAATTCATGATGAAATGTAATCACTGTCTTAGTCCAGTTCATGCTGCTGTAACAGCATACCACAGACTGGGTAATTTGTAAAGAATATAAATTTATTTGTCACAGTTCTGAAAACTAGGAAGTCCAAGATTAGGATGCCCGCATTTGATAGGTACCTTTTTGTTGTGTTCTCACATGGTGAAAGGGTGGGAGAGAATGAAATTGTGTCTTCACGTGTCAAAAGAGCAAAAAAGAGGGCACGCTCACTCCCATAAGTGCTTTTATAACTCACTAATCTGCTCATAAAGGCAGAACTCTTATGAGCTAATCAACTCCAAAAAGGACACACCACCCAACAGTGTTGTACTGGGGATTAAGTACCCAACACAAAATTTGGGGGGAATATATTGAGAACCCATTGCAAAATATTAAGAGATGACACCTTTAGGAGTAATTAGGTCATGAGGTCTCTGCCCTCATAGATGGAATTAGTGCCTTATAAAAGGGTTGGAGATAACTAACAAGACCCTTTTTCCCTTTCACCTTCTGCCATTTAAGGTCACAGCAACAAGGCACCATCTTGGAAGCAGAGAGCAGTCCTCACCAGACACTCAATGTTGGCATCATAATCTTGGACTTTTCAGGCTCCAGACCTGTAAGCAAGAAATATCTGTTCTTTATAAATTATGCAGCCTATGGTTATTTCTCATTATAGCATGACACTCACATAGTAAATACATACACACTCCAGATGACAAGATGCCCCCTGCCACACTACATTGTATATATAGAACACAATTTGTTTTCGGCCTGGAATCCTCAAGAAGGACTCCAGCTTTGAGAATTCGTATGCAATACAGCTCTCCCCACCCAACCCTGGCTTTGTCTTCTTGAGGCCATTAAATCTAGACAGCTCAAATTTAGAAAGGCACAACGTAAATTCATCCAACTTCTTGAACATGGTAATAAGATTCCCAACACAGCATCCTTAAAATTATTCTTTCTTCTGTCTAGAACCTCCAGACCCAAGTATTTGCATGACATACTTCCTCACTTCATTCAAATCTTCCCTGAAATATAATCTTCCTAGAGCAGATTTCGCTGACAATTATATCTAAAGTAGCACCCTGTCGTTCTCTTTTCCCTCATCTTGCATTGTTTTTCTTCATAGCTCTTATCATAGTAGGTGTTCAATAAATATTACTAAACATATGAATGAATTTATTCCTCATCATAACTCTATGAGGTAGTTACTAGCACGTTCCCTGTTGTCAAGGCTTAGAGACATTAAGTAAATTGCCCATTTAAACCAAGTTATCTTATACCAGAGTACATGCTCTTAATCACCACATATTGTGATGTTATTTTATTGACTGATTAAAGTCTATACAGGCACTTGAAAGAGCAGAGATAGATAGATAGTAAAGTATCATTGATAATGAGATATTCAGACACATGACAGATTACTAAGGATATGAGTATGAGTATGAAAAATGATGTGTACTTCCAAGATATGAGCAAGCAATTGAAAATACCTTATTTTATGAGAGGGTCAACATGGTTTTAAGACCTGTACTTCCTGGCAAAATTGATTGCCGTATGTGCAGGAATAAGTATTTCCATTTTTCCGTGTCTCTGACAGAAAGTGGAAAAAGGAAACACTAAAAACAGGAAAATATGTGTAGTATCTGCAGAATGGAAGATATGTAACTCACTGAGCAGCTGAAGAATTAAATCAGAGGTATGTTTTGGCACTCTTCCCACTCCCGACTCACTTCCTGTAGATTTTTTCCCTTTTTTATCATGCAGGACCTGGATCTGGTTCCCTTTTTCTGTCCCTATCCCTGGGAGTTACAGAATGTCACCAGTCACATTCCTCTTAGTAACAGCAGAAAGTAGGATGGCCACCCAAAGTAGCCAAAAAAATGGGGAACCAGGCACAGAGCTGTCAGCTGCCCTGACAGTAGCTTTGGACCTGGTCTGAACCAATAACATTAGGGACTTATTGGCCAACATGATTATTTCTCTGGAGTCTTCAGATTTTTTAGAACATTTCATAAGGATACAGGAGATAAACAGATAGATAAAGCTTTAAACATTTATTTCAAAACACGTAAAGTAAGTATCACTTTGTTTTGGATCGGTGGCGTAATTTGTGGCGTTTCAGGTTCTCTCCAATTATACTGTCAATTGATATTCTGGAGCAAGACTATACTTCAATCTCCAACAGAAACAAAACCTATACTGCCTTCAACAACCTGAGACCACTTACTTTGCATATCCCAGTGCAAGTTCAAATAAGACCTGGAGAATATCATTGGTTAAATTTCATGCAGATGTCTGACCACAATCTAGGCACAAGTACTGAAGGAATATTTATTTGCATCTCATGGATAAACTTCCTTTTTAGTTTCTCTTCTTCATAGAGGGGAAAATAAATTAAAAACTAATGATATTGCATTGCATCTTCATAGATGCAAAAGATAAACCAAGAAGGACCAATATAGCATACTAGGAGTTATAGAGAAATAAATGGAAATAAAAAGAGACACAAATGGGTTTAAATAAATAATTTATTAAGACTTTGCTAAAATAAAAGAATATTTCAGCCTATACATTTCAAGGAATACCAAATGCAATAATTCAAGAGAACTAGTCTCATCTGTTCTTGAGGAATCTCATGGTGAGCAAGATTTAGCCAATCAAGAAATGACTGGAAAAGCCACAGCAAAGAAATCTGTGGTGATCATTGAATATGTTTAACTATAGAATAAAGACTAAACAAATGTTAAGGCTACAAGTTCAGGCCCAAATGTAAACATTATAACCTGCAGTAATTTTAAAAATGAGCAAAATTAAAAGAGCAAATATTGTGATACTGTCTTTAAAAATAAGATTATATTTAACAACGCAGAAGGCAGAGCAAAGATGATATGTTTAAAGCCATGAAAAGAGAAAATCTAAAATAATACAAACAAATCGGTCTTATCAATAAACATAATTAAGCTCAACTCACATAGTAGCCTGAAAGACTATTTATTTTGATTATAAAGTGAAGTGATATGCTAAAACAAAATAAGAAGTCAGGCATGGTGGCTGAAGCCTATAATCTCAGTGACTTGGATGGTACAGGTAGGAGGATCGCTTGAGGTGAGGAATTTGAGATCTGCCTGGGCTAAAAATTAAAAATGTAAAAAATATTAGCCAGGCATGGTGGTGTGTGGCTGGAGTCCCAGCTACTCAGCAGGCTCAGGTGGGAGGATCATCTGAGCTCAAGAGTTTAAGGCTACATTGAGCTATGATCACATCACTGCACTCTAACCTGGGTGACAGGGTGAAAGTCTCTTGGAGAGAAAAAGAAGGAAAGAAAGAAAAAGAAAAGAAAAAAAATGAAAGAAAGAAAGAAAGAAGAAAGAAAGAGAAAGAAAGAAAGAAAGAAAGAAAGAAAGAAAGAAAGGAGGGGGAAAGAAAGAGAAAAAGAAAGAAAAAGAGAAAGAAAGAAAGAAAGAAAGAAAGAAAGAAAGAAAGAAAGAAAGAAAGAAAGAAAGAAAGAAAAGGAAAGAAAGAAAGAGAGAAAAGAAAGAAAGAAAGAAAGAAAGAAAGAAAGAAAGAAAGAAAGAAAGAAAGAAAGAAAGAAAGAAAGAAAGAAAGAAAGAAAGAAAGAAAGAAAGAAAGAAGGGAAGGGAAGGGAAGGGAAAAGAAAAAGAGAGTAGTAGTCATACCAGGTGAAAGCTTACACCCAATATGATATAGAGTGTCACTGTGAAATAAAGAAAGAAAGATGTCAAAGAACTTCCTTTTTGCCCAACTCTCTCACAAGCATGGTACTCAGATCATTTGACCAGAGAATTCTGACTCATTATGAAATAACAGAGAACAAATGTGCTGTATAAAATATTCTAGTACAGTAAAAAAAAAAAAAAAGAAAGAAAGAAAAGAAAAGAAATAACTGAAATAACTTAACTTCAAAACCCACACACACATTTGTTTATATTTGCAAAATGTATTTCTGTAAGGCTGCCCAAGAAAAGATACCATTAAGGAGGAAAACTGAGTAACAGGAGGAGACGAGTGTTAGGTTGGAGGGAATGCTTCATTGTGTATCCTTTACTACTGATAGGAAAAATAAATACAAACGAATATAATTAAAATGGTATATTGTAGTCTTTCATTTTGTCAATGGGCACCTTCACTACATAAAGATGAAAAAGTCACATCTTCTTTCAAATCACAAAAAAACTACTGTAGCCTGCATTTAATTGGCAGGAGTTCACTGGCAAGGCAGCGAGGACAGGATATGACAGTCTGATTTGGTCAAATCTTTGAGTGCTACCCAGACTTTAACAGGTGGGGACAATCTAAGAGATGACTGTTCACGAATCATCCAGACTAGATAGGGCCAACACAAGTTCTGACAGAGCCCCAGGCAGTCAGCAGTACAGCAGAGGTGAATTTACTGAAGCTAATAGAGCTTCGGTTTCAGGGACCCCCCCTTAGCCAGCTTCCTCGGAGTGTGCAGGAGTTGGGAGTTTAGAGTGTTCGTGGAGAGGAGAGGAAAAGCCAGACTGAATTTAGGGAGCATTTCTGGCAAACTGCCTAAAGAGACTCTCAAAAGAAAGGGATCTGAGTCTCTAAGGATTCTGTGTAACACATGATATGTTTTCTCATTCTAAATAAATATTCACTTTTGCAATTTGTCTTAGTCTGTCAGGCTGCTATAATAGAATACCATAAACTGGGTAACTTATAAACAATAGAAATTTATTTCTCATGTTCTGGAGGTTAGAAGTCTGAGGTAAGGGTGCAGCATGGTCAGGTTCTGGTGAGGGGCCTCCTCCATGTTCATAGATGGCCATCTTGCTGTGTCCTCACATGGCAGAAGGAGCAAGGAAATTCTCCAAAGCCTCTTTTATAGGGACGCTAATTACATTCATAATGTTCTGCCCGCATGCCCTAATCAGCTACCAAAGACCTCACCTCCAAATACCATTATATTGGGAGTTAGGATTCAACATACAAATTTTGGGAGGACAAGGACACTTAGTCTATAAGTCTACCTCTTGCTTCCAAAATTCATGTTCTCACATGCAAAATACATTCATTCCATCTCAACAGCTCCAAAAATCTTAACTCATTCCAGCATCAATTCAAAAGTCTAAAGTTCAAAGTCTCACCTAAATATCATCTACATCAGATATGGGTGAGATTAAAGGTATCATTCTTTCTGAGGCAAATTCTCCTTTAGCTGTGAACCTGTGAAAGCAAACGTGTTATGTTCTTCAACATACAAGAGTGGAACAGGTAAAGGAGACACACTGCCATTCCAAAGGGAGAAATAGGAAAGAAGAATGGAGTGATAGGTTAGGAGTTAGTCCAAAACCCAACAATATAAATCCCATTAGACTTTAAGGCTTAAGAGTAATCCTCCTTGGCTTAATGCTCTGCCTTCCAGGCCTACTAGGGTAGAGGTCCTGCCTTCAGAACCCACAGGGGAGTCCTTCCCCTGCAGCTTTACCCGGCAGGGGTCTCATCCTTAGTGTTATTTTGGGCAGAGGCCATCTGGCCATTGAAAGCAAGACTGTGGTTCACCCTTTTGAAACCAAGGAGGCAACCCTGATGATCTCTGAATTGCCTTCAGCGTCATTCTTCCTTGTCTAGAATAATATGCTACCAGGCAATTAACTTGATGGTACCCTCCTGTAAAATCCAAGAAGTCCAACAGCCTTCCTTCATTCCTTTCTGTCTCTTTCCCCTTCAGATCAAACTGGCAGTTTGCCAGCAAAGGTAGTTAAGTCCGATTTTCTTAGTCTGCTAGGGCTGCTATAACAAAAACACCATAGACTCCATACTATAGACTCCATGGCTTATAAATAACAGAAATTTATTTCTCACAGCCTGGAATCTGGAAATTCCTAGATCAAGGTACCAGTGGATACACACTGAATCCGTGTGTATCCGTGTATCAGTGTGTCTGAGGAATGTCCACTTCCTGGATTATTGATGGCTGTCTTCTGACTGTGTGCTCACATGGCAGAAGAGGCAAGAAAGCCCTTTGGGGTCTCTTTTATGGGGACATTAATCCCACCCCATCAGCCCCACCTTGAAGATCATCACATTGATGATTACATTTCAATGTAAGAATCTGAGGATATAAACATTCAGTCTATAGCACTTGCAAGTACAAGTAGGCCTACACTTTGCTGCCATCATAGATCTGGTTTAGGGCTCATCTTTTCCTCCCACCCTCTTAGGCAAACATAACAAAAGTAGCTCTGAGAGCACAGAGAATTTCCAGATGCAACTGGGGACATTCTGAATTCAGCAACGGTGGACTCCATGATTTCCTGCCCTTTGAGCAGCAGGAGGTTCTCTTGTGCGCTGGCAGCCTGAGAGCTTCCATTGCCCACCCTAGCAAGGACACCTCAAGCCTCTAGGATGAGTTGGGATTTCTGTTCTATTAACAAGCAGCTAGGACAGTTGGGATCCATAGGGATATGGATTTTCGACTTATCAGATTGGTCTTCCTGCTGATTTCAGCAAGTGGGAGCATTGAGTCTGGACACTGAAATATCGACTAAAGAATGACATTTTACTCTGGGCTGGTGGGAATTAGCCAAACTAGTTATAGTGACTTCTGAAGTTCTATTAAGCATGTTCAATTGAATCAAGGTTCCCTGTTGCTGCCTTTCAGATTACTAAACATATGGAAGGAAAACTGGGCTAAATGGGGTTCTTAAACATCCCAGAAACCACTTTTTAATTCCATGTTCTTAGCTTTTTATTCTTTTCATTCTCATACTATTTCTCTTTCTTTAAATTTCTTACATTTTCCCTACGACAGCAGTCACTCTTCTGTAATGATTATTCCAGTTGCCATCTACTTTTCAGGCCCAAGAATACAAAAAATTGAACCAACTTATTCTCATTTCACAGTTTCTATACAACATTAGAGTCTTCAACACGTAATTATTTCAACTGAAGGAAAATTATTTGAGAGAATAAAGAAAACCATGTACAATTCAAGTTCAATCACTGTTTTAAAACAGTGGGCCTCAGTAGGAGAATAGCAATGGCAAGTCTTTCAAATATTGATTAGTTAATTATAAAGAAAAATTTTAAATGTCTACCTATACTTGTACTTCAAAAAAGAAAATATTTTAAAATAATAGAAAGCTGAGAAAAATAGATATTTAATATGTTATTTTATTGACTCATTGGGAGATAAGAAAAATGTAATGCTAGTTTTATTATGTTTATAAAATAGTTGTTAAGAAAACTGTAAGAAAAGGTCATTTTCTCCAGTCTTGTCCTTTTTTACCTCTTGGCTCACAGTTGAAGAGCTGTGAGTTCCATCAAAGGTTGAGTATCTGAGGAGACAACCAATTTCCTCACTGACTACTCAGGAAAGGTAACTCTTATGTCATACCACATGGGATTAATGTCCTCATGGGCATCCTTGCCCTGCTTTGGTGTCCCCAACTACCTGGAGAGAAGCCAGTTCAGAGGTGAATTCATGGTGAAGTGAATGAAACTGAAGCTCCTGGTCCTTGCCTTACATGGCTACCTTGGAATACCTAGGGAGAGGTTCTAACGAGGTATCGCTTGATTATACATTGTGGCAAAACTTGAATGTTTTCTTAGATGTCATCAATAAATTCCCAACATTCACAAACCTGTATGCAGTATTACCATTAATAAGCTGTGAACCTGAAAGAATTTTTTCTAGACTACCAATAATTAGAATTTGATCAATTTTAATTGTAGAAAATGGACTACTAATTTATCTTAATAGAAAATAGCATTACAAAAACTTTGTCACATGAAGAGATGATCAGCAACGATGGAGACAAAAATGTGGCGAAATATTATAAAAGTGCATCCGTTTGCTAACATTTAAGAATGTTAATTTTCTAGATATTTCAATGCTTAAAATATTTGCCAATTTTTTTAAGTTTACAATTTATTATGATTTCCTTTTACATTTGTAGCTGTAAATTTGTGATCTTTAAGAGTACTCCCAAATTACATGTGCATTTGACATCACAAAACGTGGATCCACTTGATCAGAAGGGTTTTAAGTTGTGTAGAACAGTGATTGCGAGTTCTCTAGTCAGATAGCCTTGGTTCAAATCTTGCCGCTGTGACTTTCTGACTATATGAGCTTGGGTGAGTTACTCATTTGCTGAAGCTGATACATGAATTTGGAATAATATTAGTACATACCTCATAGGATCAGTAGGATAACATAACAAATGGTATAGTGTATACGAAAGCAGTTGACACAGTTCCCAACACATCTATAAATGTCGAAGTAGTTGTCAAGTTCTTTAAACTTGCAAAACCCAAACAAAACTATTTCTTTTCTCCTTCAAACTGACTCATTCCTTTGCCTTTTCCACCTAGTATTACATTAATCCAGTTGTTCAGACCAAATACCGAGGGGCTTCATACCCTACATCTGATTCCACCAGTCAACTCTGATGGTTTTACCTTCACAAAATGTCCTTCAAACGACCGTTCCTCACCACCTACACCTTTACTGCCTGGTCTAAACCACAAATGTGTCTCTCTGTACAGCAGCAATAGCCTCCAACTGGTCGTCTTGTTCCTGGCTTGACCCCCGTTATGAATTGAATGTTTGTGTCCTTCCAAAATCAATATGTTGAAATCCTAACCACACAACGTGATGGTATTTGGAAGTAGAACCTTTGGGAGGTGATTAGGGCATGGAGTTAGAGCCTTCATAAGTGGTATTAGCGTCCTTACAAAAAGACTCTAGAGACCTCCGTGGTTCCTTCTGCTTACGTGAGGTTGCAGCAGGAAGACAGCCACCCATGAACCAGGAGGTAGACTCTTACCAGAACTAAATCTGCCAACACCCTGATCTAAGACTTCCCAGCCTCTAGAAATATAGTTCCATAAGTCAATGTGAGAAATAAATATGTGTTGTTTAAAGTACCCAGTCTGTGGTATTTTTGTTATAGCCGTCCAAACTAAGACAACCCCATCTCACCCAACCCTATTCTCTTAGCCAACTATTACCTTTTTAAAGACATTAACCGGCCACTCCCTTTCTCTTCTGAAGCCTCCATCATCTGTCTATACTACCCCAACCCCACTCCTCCTGTCTACTGATACCTATAGGTGTCTCTCACTTTTTCCTTCATTTGAGATATCGAACATGACTCAACCCAACTCTCGAAGACTCAACCTATAATCTAGTTCTCTACTGCTTGGACTCCTCCACTCCTATCCCCTGCTAAACAAACCTCAAACAAGCTTACTTCTACTCATGCTAACATTTTACCTTGGCCTCAGACTGAATATTATTACCTAAAAACTGAAATGCTCCCTAAAAAACAAGTTCCAATATCCCATTCTGTGACTAAATTGCTCATATTTTGAATCTTTCACCCCTTCCGCTATTCCTTTTCTTTGACTCCACTGTCTTCTAATCTTTGTACTTTTTATCGCAGTCTTTCTGTCCCCTGTGGAGCCACTTTTATTACTGTGCAATCTAAATTCCAAGACATATCATGGTGATTTTTATTTAGATAGGAGTTTGGTTTGGGGCGTAGGGAAGGGTGGAGAGGTGGCATTAAGTCAATACAACTATCTGCTTGTCCTTGATAGCTGAGCCATGCTGAAGGAAATTATAGAATCATGTAGGTTAGAGCCACTACAAATACAGAGTTTCTTCGTCTGTAAAATCCTTTGGTGAATGGGAGAGTTGGTGTCTCTGATTGGCTATTTTTATGATTGCTCACGTAATTATTACAAACTTTCGGCATTTCTTTCAAACCACCAACACCCCGATTTCTTTCACTATCCGGTAGTTAACATTGTGTGCCTCACAAAAAAGGGTTGAATAATAGATATCTAATTTATTCAATAAACATTCATTGAGCATCTACTATTTGCTGGGCACTATTGTTGGCATTCAGGATAGATCACTGAATAAGTCTGGCTAAGTCCCTACCCTCGTCTTTAACTTTCCACTGCCTATCCAAAACATATTCACAAAATATCCAGTAAATTTGTTGAAGTTCCTACTTCATGCCAGGAATTTTTCTTGGTGAAAGAAATACAACAGTGAAGAGAATACATATAAAATAGTCTTCTCTCATAAAGTTTTCATTTCGTGAGAGGATGAAGAGAAATAGTAAAAATAAATATATTATAGGTGTATATATTATAAATACATATCCACACATCTTTAATTGTATATATGTGTGTGTGTGTGTATATGTGTGTGTGTGCGTGTGTGTGTATACATATATGTCAAGTGAGCAGGGTAAGGGGGATAGGAATGGTAAGACAAAATGTAAAGTCAATAAAATGTTTTTTTTAACTTAAATAACTTTCAGAAATCACCATTCAGTTTGTAATGAAGAGAAACAGGACCAGTTAATCAAACTTTAGATTTCATACCCATAAACCGTGTTCAAGGAACACAAGCAGCTAAAAAATGTTTTGGGGTGGGTATGGTGGCTCATGCCCATAGTCTCCAGACTTGGGGAGGCTGAGGTGGAAGAATCACTTGAGCCTAGGAGTTCAAGATTTAAGTGAGCTAGGATTGTGCCACTGAACTTCAGCCTGGGCAACAGGGTGAGAACCCTCCCCTCACCAAAAAAGAATAAATACATAATAAATAAATAGAAGAATATTTTGGTTGGTACCAAACATTTCCATGCTTACATAATCAATCTAGCCTGTGACCTACTTAGCATGTCAGGTACCTGGAGGGTATCATTTTATGACAGCTCTCCACTATACAACAGAGTTATTTTCAATAATATCCACAAAATGAAATAAATAACTATGCAAAGAAGAATCATAGTTGAAAAATTGTTCTTTTAACTTTGTATACATGGCTATGCAAGTGGAAATGATCCAGCTCTCCTTCCTTCTGTGCCCAAAGGCCAAGGTTAAATAGTAACAGTAATGTTCCTAGGTTCTAGACTATAAGTCGTCAGATCAACAAATATTCTAAAAGTTTTAGGTCTTCATAAATGCTATGATTCCTAAAATTAGTGTTGGCCTCACACACATTTCTAAAGCCTCCCCCATCTGGCCATCTGTACCTCCTTCAGCTTTCTATGCCACCAAGCAAGAGAACACAACCATCTGCCTTTAGCAAGTACACTCAGTTGCCTTACAGATTTCCATGAATTTTGAACAAAAAAGAAACAGAAAGCAATGGACTTAATCTGTTTTTCTCAACACCCACCCATCAGTTTCTTCACTATGGGTCCTGAGCATATGTTTATTAGTTGCTGTGTTTCATTGTACTGTTATTCCAACCAAACCCAGACTTTTCTTTCATTATGGACTTCTAAGTTTAAAAAGCTATTACTTCTAGGAGTTATCTATACATAATGGAAATGTTTAGCAGAATTAGGTCGATCTTTGGCCTCCTGGAATCCATTCAACTTTCTCTAACAGTTTCCTAGTTTCCCCCTGAGAAAAGGCTGCCTCCTCAACCCTCAGTCTGTGGCTTACAGTGGACCAGACTCAAATATCAGATACAAGATAGATCCATGGTGCAGACCTGAACAAACAGAAACCACGATAGTTGTTTTGGGAAGGTTGTGTGACCTGGTCAGCTCCAATAAAGTTCATAAGACCTTTACTTGGGCTACTGGGAAGGAATGATCTACTCCCTCTAACTAAATGTTGGTGAGGATGAGGTGCAACTAGAATGTTCCTGCACTGCTGGTTGGGTTGAAAAATGGCGAAACCACTTTAGAAAAATGTCTTATTTTAAGAGTTAATCATAAACCTATCATAGAACCCAGACATTCTTCTCCTAATAATTTATACCCTGAAATAGAAACGTATGTCCTGAAAAAGATATGAACACAAATCTCACCACCTTTATTCACAAGAGTCCCCAGACTGGAAACAAGGTAAATGTCCACCAATATGTGAATAGATAACCCAAATATAGACTATATATTCAATTGGAAACCACTCAGCAATGAAAATAATAAAATATTGATAAATGTAACACAAAGAATGACTCTTTTTAAAAAATCATTATGTACAATGAAATAAAACTAAACACAAAAGAATGCATACTATACAATTCAATTTATTTACAATTTTGGAAAATGAAAATTAATCCATTAATGACAAAACCGTATCAGTTGTTGCCTGGGCTTGTGCAATGGGAGCTACGTACTGCAGAG
Source organism: Macaca mulatta (assembly GCF_049350105.2). Lineage (NCBI taxonomy): Eukaryota > Metazoa > Chordata > Mammalia > Primates > Cercopithecidae > Macaca > Macaca mulatta. Next base: position 109,902,624 of record NC_133410.1, on the reverse strand, counting down.
GGGCAAGAGGAGTCTATTGTTTGTTCTAGAAATGCTTGCTTATTGATAATGATAGTGAATTCAAAGTTTATACAACTGTCAACATTCACTGAATGGTGAAAATATACAAACAAATTATGTCAATAAAATTGATTTCACAAATAAAACTTAAACCAATACTAAAACCAATTTGAAATCAGTCTGTTTTTCATTATCACCATGAAACAACAATTCTGAATGACTTTTCATCTAAGTTCTAAACAAATTCTCCAATTATGTTGTGTTCATGTGAAAGTTAATTCAAAGAAGTATCAGTTATACAGTTGGCTCCCAACTGTTATAAACTCACCACAGTTCATTGATTTGAGAGTAATTTCTCAACTGAAGTAGTTTGGGCTCACTTTGAGTATAGTTTGATTTGTGATGTACTGGTAAGTGTTCAACAATTGGCTAACTGAAGAAAAAAAATCTTGATTTGTTGTGCTTGCTGATTTCCTTGATATTATTACATCCTCCATAATTAATCTGAATTAATAATCAAATCAATAAAGTGATGTCACTGAGCAAGAATTTAGGAAGAGATGTCCATAATAGCTACCTGTGAGCTAATGTGAGCCTACACCAAGACAATTTTGGATAATCTTACACTGAGTTGGATTATCCAAGTCCTGTGGTACTACAGATTTCTGCATTTACAAATTATACTTAAATAAATGTGATCACAGTGATTATAAAGTTAAGGAAACAGGACTTTAACCCACTCTAGTTTGTCATTTAGTTTTCAAGTTATTATTTGAAACTTTCAGAGTTTACTCTTTGGAAACCCTTCTTTCTGTGTTAGTTTTCTATTAACAAAATTAATGCAATTTAAAAAATTTAACTATTGTTTTATTTTTATATTAGCACACTTAGTTTCCATTTGCATAGCTATATGAAGTTCAATAAAAGAACATTTTTACAACTATGCTTCTTTTTGCATTGTTATTTATTTCATTTTGTGAATATTATGGAAAATAGTTTTGTTGTATGGTAGAGAGGTGTCATTAAGTGATCCCCTTCATGTGCCCAATATGCTAAGTAGACCACTCACTAGAAATTATACAAGTAGGGAAATGTCAGATAGAAACCAAAATATCATTTTATTTATTATTTATTTATTCTTCTGTAGGAGTGGCAGAGTTCTCACTCTGTTGCCCAGACTGGAGTGCAGTGGTATGATCATAGCTCACCGCATTCTCAAACTCCTGGATTCAAGTGATCCTTCCACATTGGCCTGCCAAAGTGCTGAGATTATGGGTGTAAGCTACCACAGCCAGCCCAACACATTATTTTAAATGAAGATTTCATATGTGGATGGAGAGTTTACTGTAAAAATAAAAGCTAAACGTGGTGTTAGCTGTATTATTTCTAATTCATGGGCAATTTATTCTTCTACCAAAAACACAAACTGGAAGCAAAGTTGTTGCTAGTTTTTAATTCATACTGTCACAAACAAATTCTTTGGATTTTATTTTTCAGTCTCTTTTCTAATAAAATAAATAAATTGCAATCAATCATGCCTATGATCTTTTCTAGATTCAAAATCCTAAGATTCAAATGGATAGTATTATTTCCTTTGTGGTGCTGACAAATTTGTAGCAAATAAGGTGAGATATTTTAAGAAACAAAATTCAGAAAGGCAAAATTAGATCTTGTACCTTAATCTCTCCTGAAGCCCTAGATAATTATTTAACTCACTGAATCACCTGATCCTTCCAAAAATGTTTACAAACAAAATGAAACAGAATCTTGTGTTCAAAACCCTTTTTCTGGAATCCCATAACAATAGATAATATTTATTAAGCCTTTAACATGTTAATCACTATGCTAATCACTTTACTTTACAAATATTACCTCACACATTATATATAACTCTAAAATTTTAATGTCTCCATTTTACAGATGATAAAACTGAGGCATAGAAATTTTAAATAACTTGTTTTTAGTCATAGTGTTAATGCGTGGAAGCAGAAACCTAAAACCCATGTTTATATTAATTCAAAGCTCATGTTAAGACCACTGCTAATAATTCTAGTTAATGTAAAGCATTAAGCATTAAAGTGTATACATAATTTCTACTTCAATTTTATTTCTGTTCATAAACTCGAAGCCTTCCTAGTAAGAAGTTCAAAAGCTTAGAAGTGTAAATCATAATATGAAAGAGGGTTTGAAGTTTGCTATAATTCTAGTAAAAATTTTCATCCTACCACAAATATTCCTCTGAACTCAGAAGCAAGTATGTTTATAAAAATTATTAGTATTATTTTTATCTCTGCTCAGGTAATCAGTATATGACAGCAGCTTACATTGAAAGTGTCATTATTTTGTAGTGTAAAAAACAGATCTGTTATGGCCATCAATTCAGAATACCATCACTATGATGAAAAGAAACTAAGCCGTTCATCTACTCAGTCCATTTTTTTTAAAAGAAAGAAAACAACATTGCAGATAGGTTTCCTTGTTAATGCTAACAGAGGCTGTGTGCTTCCAACTTGAGCAGTGTTCCTCAGTTATTTCACAGGTAGATAAGGAAAAGGATGGGGAAGGCGAAGGAGTAAGCTTCTGTATTGAATTAATGTGATCGTGTAACATTTATGTCACATTTAGGTAGTACTTTTATGCATAAAATCCTTGAATTTAAATAATTTTACAGAAATGAGATACATGCATGGAATATTTATTTAATGTGTTAAGCAGGTCTGAAGATCTTTTCTCATATAAGAGTGAAAAACACTCGGTATTCGATGCTGGGCTACAGTTCTAGTTTTATCATTTACTGGCTAAGAGATCTGGGCTAACTCCTTAACTCCTCTTAGCTTCAGAGTTTAATCTATGAAATGGTGATAATACAGAGTTTTGTGAGCTTAGTGGTCAGCAAAGCACTATACAAATGTTGGTGATGATTACAGCTTTCATTCATGATTTCAACACATGCTCTCCCAACAACCAGCAAGATGGATAGTTTACATCCATGGTTTTGAGATACACGATGAAAATTCCCTATGTCTCTCTCCTCTTCAACCATTATTTGAATCAATTAGTTCCTCCTTATATGTATTTGAGATATCCTGATATATCTCTCTTGCCTTATTATCTATTTTAGATATGCCCCTTAAATATACCAACTTCGTTCGTATATTGCTATTAACACATTATCTCTACTACCGTACTGATAGCTTCTAAAAGCAGAGACTGTGTCCTACTCATTTTCTTTTTTTTCTTTTTTTTTTTTTTTTTCTGATGGAGTCTCACTTTGTCACCCAGACTGGAATGCAGTAGTATGATCTCGGTTCACCACAACCTCCGTCTCCCGGGTTCAAGCGATTCTCCTACCTCAGTCTCCTGAGCAGCTGGGATGACAGGTGTGCACCATCACTACGGCCGGTTAATTTTTTTATATATTTTTAGTAGAGATGGGGTTTCACTATGTTGGCTAGGCTGGTCTTGAACTCCTGACCTCATGATCTGCCCGCCTCAGCCTCCCAAAGTATTGGGATCAGGCAGGAACCAGCAAGCCAGTCTGTGTCCTACTCATTTTTCTATCTTTATTACTTTAGTGGAGTGTCGGTCGGAATCATTGATAGAGGGTCTCTTTTGTTTCATATAGTGGTCATTCCTCTATGCTAGGAGGTAGTCAAACACTTATTTTGTTGATAGTAAAACGAAAACTAAAAATATTAAGTTTGAATGATAAGTATATAATAATATAGTAATAGAGAATATTCTAATTTACAAAAAAAAAAAGTAACTTTTAAAATCAAGAGATCAGATCTTCAAATGACTTCACTACCAATGAGGTAAATTTTTCAGCATCCTTGTAGGAAAGTTGTCATCACTGCACTCCAGAAATAAGGGGGCTACATCTAAAATATAATTTTGATATAGTAAAGATTCCGTTATCTATTCATGCATCTTACTTAACAAATATTTATTGAGTCTAATGTGTTAAGCACTCCGTTCGTTGTTAGAGATCTCATGGTTAGTCAGATAGAAAGTGTCTTTGCCTCACAGAGCTCACAGCGTACTGAGGAAAAGGGTCCACAGGGAAAAGTTGTTGCTGATGAGGACATGTGATGAGGGCTATGCCAGGGCAAGCAGAGGGAGATGGGCAGCACCGAGAAGGCCATGTGGTGCCTTCTGCAAGCTCTAGCAGTCATCCCAGTTCATGTGACAATTCACTCCTCACAAAGCTGGGATTTCACCTGCTGTAACTTCCATTTTCAGTCAAATCAATTCATCTTAGCTCTGAATTTATCTTCTGAAATTGAAGTCAGTCTTATTGTTCTTCTAATTTGTTTTACTTTCATTTTTTTTGCAGAAAAAGTAGCCTTTTTTTTTTTATACTTTTAGTTCTAGGGTACATGTGCATAACGTGCAGGTTTGTTACATATGTACACTTGTGCCATGTTGGCGTGTTGCACCCATCAACTCGTCAGCACCCATCAACTCGTCATTTACATCAGGTATAACTCCCAATGCAATCCCTCCCCCGTCCCCCCTCCCCCCTCCCCATGATAGGCCCCGGTGTGTGATGTTCCCCTTCCTGAGTCTAAATGATCTCATTGTTCAGTTCCCACCTATGAGTGAGAACATGCAGTGTTTGGTTTTCTGTTCTTGTGATAGTTTGCTGAGAATGATGGTTTCCAGCTGCATCCATGTCCCTACAAAGGACACAAACTCATCCTTTTTTATGGCTGCATAGTATTCCATGGTGTATATGTGCCACATTTTCTTAATCCAGTCTGTCACTGATGGACATTTGGGTTGATTCCAAGTCTTTGCTATTGTGAATAGTGCCGCAATAAACATACGTGTGCATGTGTCTTTATAGCAGCATGATTTATAATCCTTTGGGTATATATCCAGTAATGGGATGGCTGGGTCATATGGTACTTCTAGTTCTAGATCCTTGAGGAATCGCCATACTGTTTTCCATAATGGTTGAACTAGTTTACAATCCCACCAACAGTGTAAAAGTGTTCCTATTTCTCCACATCCTCTCCAGCACCTGTTGTTTCCTGACTTTTTAATGATCGCCATTCTAACTGGTGTGAGATGGTATCTCACTGTGGTTTTGATTTGCATTTCTCTGACGGCCAGTGATGATGAGCATTTTTTCATGTGTCTGTTGACTGTATGAATGTCTTCTGAAACTGGATCCTTTCCTTACTCCTTATATGAAAATTAATTGAAGACGGATTGGAGACTTAAATGTTAGACCTAATACCATAAAAACCCTAGAAGAAAACCTAGGTAACACCATTCAGGACATAGGCATGGGCAAGGAATTCATGTCTAAAACACCAAAAGCAACAGCAACAAAAGCCAAAATTGACAAATGGGATCTAATTAAACTAAAGAGCTTCTGCACAGCAAAAGAAACTACCATCAGAGTGTGAACAGGCAACCTACAGAATGGGAGAAAATTTTTGCAATCTACTCATCTGACAAAGGGCTAATATCCAGAACCTACAAAGAACTCAGACAAATTTACAAGAAAAAGACAAACAACCCCATCAAAAAGTGGGCAAAGGATATGAACAGACAGTTCTTTTTTTTTTTTTTATCTTAAGATGGTCTAAACACTAAATTCAATGTTCTTTAGATGGAATATTTTAGAGCTAACCCTGAACACTTTTAGGACTTGTGAACTGAAGAAATAAGAAACTTCAAACGACAATAAAGAAAAAAATGCAACCACAATTATACATAGAATCAGAGATTTTTCCATTAGAAGTGTTTGCGGCAGAGACTTATCCAGCATCTCCCTTAAATCTGATAATCCTTTTATCAGACTAGCATTCCATTTTTAGATACCTGTAAACATTTTAAAGATTTATTTCTACTGCAGAAAAAATGTTTTAACTTTCCCTGGGACTACCAGAAAAAAATTTTACCCGCCTTTTGTATGACAGGCTGTTCTTTACTTAAGGGCCGTTACAACCACCCTGTTAAACCTCTTTTCTTTAGACCTTTCCTTAACTGTATTACATGATACATGTTGTCTATCATTTATTAATTCAACAAATATTTACTAAATGAAAATTTTGTTCCAGACCTACAGCTAGGCACTGGAGATAGAGAAATGGTTAAAATAGTCATTGATCTTACACGTCTTTGTACTTCTCTTTTGGGTGGACTTTATTATGACAATCTCACATTTAAAATATATTTTGTGTGGTTGTGTAAATGAATAGAAATGAGGTTGAGATTACATTATTTTCTTTCTTTCTTTCCTTCTTTCTTTTAGAGACAGAGTCTCGCTCTCAGCCCAGGCTGGAGTGCAGTGGAGCCATCTCAGCTCACCGCCAGCTCCGCCTCCCGGGTTCACGCCATTCTCCTGCCTCAGCCTTCGAGTAGCTGGGACTACAGGCGCGCACCACCACGCCCGGCTATTTTTTTTTTTTTCTTTTTTTTGCATTTTTAGTAGAGAGGGGGTTTCACCGTGTTAGCCAGGATGGTCTCAATCTCCTGACCTCGTGATCCGCCCACCTCCGCCTCCCAAAGTGCTGGGATTACCAGCTTGAGCCACCACACCCGGCCCATTATTTTCTTATGGAATGCTATTGTATACTGTTGCCTATAATTGGATTTGTAATACCAAAAATCCTTTGGGATTTTTTTTTTACATGAATAAATGATGAGCTGCAAATCCTCCCTTCTTTGTTAATATTCAATTTTTGAAACTCAGTGTAAAATTTTATATTTCCCCTGTCAAATTTCATGTTGTTTATTTGATCTCTCAAAATTAGGTTTCATTTTTACTCAGAAGTCCAATGTATTAGCTACCCTTCACAATTTTCTGTTCCTAAAATTTTTCTAAATAGGCCTCTATGTCTTTGCTAATGATGTAGCTTAAAATATGTAAAACTAGGCTCAACATCAGAGCTTTATGGCACCAAGACTTCCTTCCAGTAATTTTTCTTTTTCTTTCTTTTCTTTTTTTTTTTTTTTTTTTTTTTTTTTTTGAGACAGAGTCTTACTCTGTTGCTCAGGCTGTAGTGAAGTGATGCAATCACGACTCACTGCAGGCTTGACTTCCTGGGCTCAAGTGATCCTCTCACTTCAGCCTCCCAGGTAGCTAGGACCGCAGGCACACACCACCAAACCCATAATTTTTTTTTTTCTTGGTAGATATGGAGTTTTGCCATGTTGTGCAGGCTGGTCTTGAACTCCTAAGCTCAAGCAACCTGTCAACCTCAACCTCCCAAAGTGCTGGAGTTACAGGCATGAGCTGCCATGCCTGGCTCAGTAATCTTGAAATAATTTTCAAATGGCAGTAACACATAAACCTACCTGTGTCACTAAGCATTAAGACACCAGAAATACTACTGCGAAAATGTTTGAGCTAAATGGTTAAATACTTTCTTAGTTTTTCAAACTAAGTCTAGCAAGTATTTCTAGAAATCACACAGCCTGTTATTTGATTACTTATAGCAGTGGTTATTACTTATTTTTAAGTATTAATATGTTACTGGTGAAAATCTGTTTTTAAATACACACTAGATTTGCCTTTTTTAATTTCTGAAATATATATATATATTTTTTTCCCTATTTGAATAGTGAAATGTTTATATTTTTGCAGTAGAGTTTTTCATATTTCTAATTTTGTAAAATGCCACAGTTATTTACAATTACACTGGCAATTATCAGATGCTCTAGGATGCAATTCATGTACACTTCTAGTTTCTACTTTGGAGAAAGCTACATACTAGAAAATAGAAAATAGACAGTTTTGGGAGTTAATCAGCGTTAGGTTACCATTCCCGTGTCTATCCTAAATATGCTTTATGTCTTTGGGCAACTTAATGACTCTCTCTTAGCTTTGATTTCTATTTTTGTAAAAGTAATGGATATCTTTTAAATTCCTAGTAATGTGTGAGATGTATTATACAATTTCACTGGAAATAAATGAAAGCTTTTTGACTGCAGGGACTCATTTACCTTATTCATTGCTATATATCTGGAGACTATAAAAGTACGTATAGAACATTTCCAAAAAGTACTTGCTGAATAAATACATGGCACGTAGTAGATGTCAATAAATGTTGGTTTAATTTTTCCTTCCTTGCCTACCTTAAGCCCAATTTCTTCTTGGCAAAGTATCGCCTTGTACGCTTTGAGAATTGTTATCTTTCACATGGCAAGTGGAAGTAAAATAAATATTCACTTCTCCTTTCTCCCTTTTAACATCACAGCATCTGGGCCAAGAGTAATTTTTCTTTATGGTCTTTTCCCATACACAATAGAATAACAAAGACATTTTTGTTTTCGTCAGTGTATTTCAAAATCCTAACTTGTGCTGGGTTTTAATATTTTTCTAATGAATTTTCTGGTTAGAATACTTCTTTATTTTCTTCCTTTGAAATGTGCCTCTTCCATCATTTGTGCATTCTCAGATAACTCCTGGTATAGCTACACTGATTTCTTTGTCACCCTTCTTTTCTTCTTTTATGGGATTATTTATAATTGAATTGTCAGAATTTATTTTCTTGCAGATTCTTATCCTTTTTTTTCTTTTGAGATTGTTTTCCTTTTTAAATAACCGTCTTCTTTTAAGTTCATGAACATAGAGTCGTGATTTTTGTGAATATTTTGAAGCTGTTTTCCAATGCACATAACAGACTACACCCTGTGTTATACACCCTGTGTATATCCTTCCTTTGATTTTATGTCAGTGTTTATATGCCAAAAATCAGCCTTCTTTTTTTTTTTCAATGACGTTCAAAGTAGCAATCCCCATAGTAGCTTCCAAAAAAATGAACTTATTAGTGAAAAAATCCAATCAGGTATCAGATGTTCTACTTTAAGAGGAATGAGACTTCCAAAGGACATCATTGTATATGAGGGCTTCAATACACTTTTGTGAATTTTATATATTAGTTACAACCCTGTAGCCCTGTATGTTGATTGCAGTATCCAAATGTGCCAACTGGTCTAATATGCTAACTCCTATAACAGCAATTGCTATTGCTTCTCTCTTATTTTACTCTCTTTATTCTCACTCAGATACCTTCCAAATGCATACTACCACAATAGTCTCATGAATTCTACCAATTAGTGCTTTAATTACTTAGATAAGACATGGTGGTCAGCTATGTGGAATTCTTATTCAAAGTAGTCAGAAGAAGATCAGGCTGGGTCAGACTGAAGTGACAATGCCGTAGGGTGATCTACCCATATTTTACGGCTGGCCCTGGAGTAGAGATGAGATGACCAGAGTCCATTGTATAATTTTCCTTATATCAAAACTAAACTTGAGTCCAGTCTGGTGCAGAAAATACAGAAGCATTAGCTCAGACTGTAGGATGATATTTGAAGTCAGATGGACAGAAATGACCCCTCAAGTCTAGAACATGGACAACTATTGATGAGCAAGAATGGTAAAAGCATGAAAGAGAGTACTGTCTTGCACATACAATTTTGTCGCCCTTTCTAATCAGCTTAGCTTTATAAATAATGATTTCTATTACATTGTCATAGTGTAGCCAAGAGCTCTATCTACCAAGTCTCAGTAATACATGAGACATTGTACACCTCCTTCTACTATAATGTCAAGTTCATCATGTTGGACACCCATACCTTGATGAACAAACGTCTCATAAAACAAATGTTACTCATGATTTTTCTTACTGTTATTTTATCCTGAAATTAGTTGGGATTATTTTTAACACTGTTCTGCCATACTTCTTTTAATCCACTGGATCCAGTTTTTTTTTCAGTGCATTATCTTTCTGGAATTAAAAATTCAACTTAAAACAGTGATTAACTTAGGTGTTTTTGTTGTTGCTGTTGTAAGAATAAAGCATACGCCATCTATTGGAAGACATGTCAGAGTAGACAGACTGTAGTATCAGTGGCTAAATATGATCAAAATTTCTTTTCTTTTCATAGCACGAAGTCAGCAGACAAAGATCTCTATTTCCTGCAATCATTCAGGGATCCAGGCTACTTGGATCAAGAGGACTCACCATTCTTAAGGGCCTTGGAGTCCTCAACCAGATCATCATGCCAGGTCAATAGACAAGTGAAAAGAAAGAGCTTTCAAACCTCTGCTTTTAATCATATCAGCCAAGACCCATATTAATTCTCATATTCCATTGGTGAGAATGCATCAAAAGGTCCCAAATGAAAGGGGTTCTGTTGTAATTTAGCAGTGTGCCGAGACAAATAAAACCTGGATATTAATAAAAATATTGGGCAGTCTCTGCTACAGCAGAATCCCATATTTCTACTACCATGAACAACTATTTTGTGAGCCACGTAGTTCTCTCACTTTCTGTATTTTTCGCTACCATCCACATAATCCATCATATCTATCATTTCTTCTTCTTTTCCCTTTCAAATAGAAGGCATTTTTAAAAATCTTAGCTCAGAAATCTTTTATTTTTATTTATTTTTCCATAAGTTATTGGGGTACAAGTGGTATTTGCTTACATGAGTAAGTTACTTAGTGCTGATTGTGAGATTTTGGTGCACCCGTTACCCATGTATACACTGCACTGCACCACATTTGTAGTCTTTTATCCCTTGCCCCCCTCCCACTCTTTCCCCCGAGTCCCCAAAGTCCATTGTATCATTCTTACACCTTTGTATCCTCATAGCTCAGTTCCCACATATCATTGAGAACATATGATGTTTGATTTTCCATTCCCGAGTTATTTCGCTTAGAATAATAGTCTCCAATCTCATCCAGGTCACTGCAAATGCTGTTAATTCATTCCTTTTTAATGGCTGTGTTTTATATATATATGTGTGTATATATATATACACACACACATATAAGTATATATACCACCACATATATACACACACACACATATATATGTGTGTATATCTATCTATCTATCTATCTAGTCAGAGTTTCTTTATCTACTCATTGATTGATGGGCATTTGTGTTGGTTCCACGATTTTGCAATTGTGAATCGTGCTGCTATATACATGCATGTGCAAGTAACTTTTTTGAATAATGACTTATTTTCCTCTCGGTAGATACCCAGTAGTGGGATTGCTAGATCAAATGGTAGTTCTACTTTTAGTTCTTTAAGGAATCTCCACACTGTTTTCCATAGTGGCTGTACTAGATTAGATTCCCACCAGCAGTGTAGAAGTGTTCCCTGATTGCCATGTCCAAGCCAACATGTACTGTTTTTTGATTTTTTGATTATGCCCATTCTTGCAGGAGTAAGGTGGTATTGCATTGTTGTTTTGATTTGCATTTCCCTGATCATTAGTGATGTTGAGCATTTTTTCATATGTTTGGTGGCCACTTGTATATCTTCTTTTAAAAATTGTCTATTCATGTCCTTAGCCCACTTTTTTTATGGGATTGTTTCTTTCTTTCTTTCTTTCTTTTTTTTTTTTACTGATTTGTTTGAGTTCATTGTAGATATTCTGGATATTAGCCCTTTGTCAGATGTATAGATTGTGAAGATTTTCTCCCACTCTGTGGGTCGTCTGTTTACTCTGCTGACTGTTCCTTTTGCCATGCAAAAGTTCTTTAGTTTAATTATGTCCCAGCTATTTAGCTTTTTTTAAATTGCATTTGGTTTTGGGTTCTTGGTCATGAAATCCTTGCCTAAGCCAATGTCTAGAAGGGTTTTTCCAATGTTCTCTTCTAGAATTTTTATAGTTTCAGGCCTTAGGTTTAAGTCCTTAATCCATCTTGAGTTTATTTTTGTATAAGATGAGAGATGGGGATCCAGTTTCATTCTCCTACATGTGGCTGGCCAATTATTCCAGCACCATTTGTTGAAAAGGGGTCCTTTCCCCATTTTAAGTTTTTGTTTGCTTTGTCAAAGATCCGTTGTCTATAAGTATGTGGGTTTATTTCTGGGTTCTCTATTTTGTTCCATTGGTCTACATGCCTACCTTTATACCAGTAACATGCTGTTTCAGTGACTATGGCCTTATAGTATAGTTTGAAATTAGGTCGTGTGATGCCTCCAGATTTGTTCTTTTTGCTTAGTCTTGTTTTGTCTATGTGGGCTCTTTTTGGTTTCCTATGAATTTTAGAATTTTTTTTTCTAGTTCCACGAAGAGTGATGGTGGTATTCTGATGGGGATTGTGTTGAATTTGTAGATTGCTTTTTACAATATTGAGTCTGTCCATCCATGAGCATGGGATGTGTTTCCATTTGTTTGTGTTGTCTATGATGTCTTTCACCAGTGTTTTGTACTCTTCCTTGTAGAGGTATTTCAACTCCTTTGTTAGGTATATTCCTAAGTATTTTATTATTATTATTATTATTATTATTTGCAGCTATTGTAAAAGGAGTTGAGTTCTTGATTTGATTCTTTGCTTAGTTGCTGTTGGTGTATAGAAGAGCTACTTATTTGTGTATACTAATCTTGTATCTGGAAACTTTGCTGAATTCTTTTATCAGTTCTAGGAGCTTTCTGGAGGAGTCCTTAGGGTTTTCAAGGTAAACAATCATATTGTTAGCAAAGAGTGATAGTTTGACTTCCTCTTTACCAATTTAGATGCCTTTTATTTATTTCTATTTTCTGATTGCTCTGGCTAGGACTTCCAGTACTATATTGAAGAGGAGTGGTGAGAGTGGGCAACCTTGTCTTTCTTACAGTTCTCCGAGGGAATGCTTTCAACTTTTCTCTATTCAGTATTATGTTGGCTGTGGGTTTGTCATAGATGGCTTTTGTTACATTAAGGTATGTCCCTTGTATGCCGATTTTTACTGAGAGTTTTAATCATAAAGTGATGCTGGATTTCGTCAAATGCTTTTTCTGCATCCATTGAGATGATCATGTGATTTTGTTTCTAATTCTGTTTATGTGATATATCACATTTATTAACTTGCATATGTTAAACTATCTCTGCATCCTTGGTATGAAATGATCATGGTGGATTATCTTTTTGATATGTTGTTGGATTCAGTTAGCTAGTATTTTGTTAAGGATTTTTAACATCAAGGATATCAGTCTGTGGTTTTCTTTTCTGGTTATGTTTTTTCCTGGTTTTTGTATTAGAATGATGCAGCCTTCATAAAATGAATTAGGAAGGGTTTCTTCTTTCTCGATCTTGTCGAATAGTGTCAAAAGGATTGGTGCCAATTCTTCTTTGAATGTCCAGTAGAATTCTGCTGTTATTCTGTCTGGTACTGGAATTTTTTGTTGGTAATATTTATTTACCATTTTCAATCTTGCTGCTTGTTATTGGTCTGTTCAGGGTATCTAATTCTTCCTGATTTAAGCTAGGAGGGTTGCATTTTTCCAGGAACTTATCCATCTATTCTACGTTTTCCAGTTTATGTGATAAAGGTGTTCATATTAGCCTTGAGTGATCTTTTGTATTTCAGTGGTGTCAGTTGTAATATCTCCTGTTTCATTTCTTAGTGAAGTTATTTGGATTTTCTCTCTTCTTTTCTTGGTTAGTCTTGCTAATGGTCTATCAATTTTATTTATCTTTTCAAAGAACCAGCTTTTTGTTTCATTTATCTTTTGTATTTTGTTGTTGTTGTTGTTTGTTTTAATTTCATTTAGTTCTGCTCTGATATTGTTTATTTCCTTTCTTCTGCTGGGTTTGGGTTTGGTTTGTTCTTTTATCTCTAGTTCCATGAGGTGTGACCTTAGAATGTCTGTTTGTGCTCCTTCGGACTTTTTGATGTAGTCATCTAAGGCTATGAGCTTTCTTCTTAGCACAGCCTTTGCTGTATCCCAGAGGTTTTGATAGGTTGTGTCATCATTGTCATTCAGTTAAAATAATTTTTAAATTTCCACCTTGATTTTGTTATTGACCCAATGCTCACTCAAGAGCAGGTTATTTAATTTCCATGTATTTGCATGGTTTTGAAGGTTCTTTTTGGAGTTGATTTCCAGTTTTATTCCACTGTGGTCTGAGATAGTGCCTTGATATAATTTCAATTTTCTTAAATTTATTGAGACTTATTTTATGGTCTACATATGGTCTATCTTGGAGAAAGTTCTGTGCATTGTTGAATAGAATGTGTATTCTGTGGTTGTTGAATGTAATGTTCTGCATATATCTGTTAAGTCCATTTGTTCCAAGGTGTAGTTTAAATCCTTTGTTTCTTGGTTGACTGTCTATCTTGATGACCTGTCTAGTGCTGTCAGTGGAGTATTGAAGTCCCCCACTATTATTGTGTTGCTGTCTATCTCATTTCTTAGGCCTATTGGTAAATATGTTTAATATATTTAAGAACTCCAGTGTTAGGTGCATATATGTTTAGGACTGTGATATTTTCTTGTTGGACAAGGCCCTTTACCATTATATACTGTCCCTCTTTGTCTTTTTTAACCACTGTTGTTTTAAAGTTTCTTTTGTCTGATATAAGAATAGCTATCCCTGCTGTTTTTGATGTCTATTTGCATGAAATGCATTTTTCCACTCCTTTAATTTAAGTTCATGTGAGTCCTTATGTGTTAGGTGAGTCTCCTGAAGGCAGCAGACAGTCAGTTGTTGAGTTTTTATCCATTCTGTAGTTCTATATTTTTTAAGTGGAGTATTTGGCCATTTATATTCAATGTTAGTATTGAAATGTGAGGTACTGTTGCATTCATCATGCTCTTTGTTGCCTATTTAGTTTGATTTTGTTTTTTGTTTTGCTTTTCAACTTTTGTTTTTGCTTTATATGTTCTGTGTGATTTATGCTTTAAAGAGGTTCTGTTTTGATGTGTTACCAGGATTTGTTTCAAGATTTAGAGCTTCTTTTAGCAGTTCTTGTAGTGGTGGCTTCGTAATGGCGAATTCTCTTAGCATTTGTCTGAAAACAACTGTATCTTTCCTTCCTATATGATGTTTAGTTTTGCTGGAGACAATATTCTTGGCTGATAATTGCTTTGTTTGAGGAGGCTGAAGATAGGTCCCCAATCCCTTCTAGCTTGTAGGGTTTCTGTTGAGAAATCTGCTGTTAATCTGATAGGTTTTCCTTTATAGGTTACCCGGTGCTTCTGTCTCACAGATCTTAAGATTCTTTCCTTCATCTTAACTTAGGATAACCTGATGACAGTGTCCCTAGGTGAAGACCCTTTTGTGGTGAATTTCCCAAGTGTTCTTTGTGCTTGTCATATTTGGCTGTCTAGGTCTCTAGCAAGGCTCAGGAAGATTTCTTCGATTTTTTCCCCCAAATATGTTTTCCAGGCTTTTAGAATTCTCCTCTGCCTCGGGTACACTGATTATTCTTAGGCTTGCTCATTTAACATAATTCCACACTTCTTGGAGGCTTTGTTCATATTTTCTTATTCTTTTTTCTTTGTCTTTGTTGGATTGGGTTAATTCAAAAACCTCACTTTTTTAAGCTCTGAATTTATTTTTTCTACTTGTTCAATACTATTGCTGACTTTCCGGAGCATTTTGCATTTCTAAAAGTGTGTCCAAAGTTTCCTGAGATTTTTTATGGATTTTTTTTTTAGCTATTTACTCCCATGAATATTTCTTGTTTTTTCTTCTTGTATTATTTTTTGGATTTCCTTCCATTCAGCTTTGCCTTTCTCTAGTCCCTCCCTGATTAGCTTAATAACTAACCTCCTGAATTCTCTTTCAGATAAATCAGAGATTTCTTCTTGATTTGGATCCATTGCTGGTGAACGAGTGTGAATTTTGGGGGTGTTGAAGAGCCTTGTTTTGCCATATTACCAGTGTCGGTTTTCTGGTTCCTTCTCATTTGGGTAGGCTCTGTCAGAAGGAAGGTCTAGGAGTGAAGGCTGTTGTTCCAATTCTTTTGTCTCATGGGGTATTCCCTTGATATAGTACTCTCCCCCTTTTCTTATGGATGTGGCTTCCTGTGAGTCAAGCTGCAGCGATTGTTGTCTTTCTTCTGGGTCTAGCCACCCAGTGAGTCTACCCAGCACTGGGCTGGTACTGGGGGTTGTCTGCACAGAGTCTTGTGATGTGAACCGTCTATGAGTCTCTCAGCCGTGGATACCAGTGCCTATTCCAGTGGAGGTGGCAGAGGGTGTAATGGACTCCATGAGGGTCCTTAGCTTTGGTGGTTTAATGTTCTATTTTTGTGCTGGTTGGCCTCCTGCAGGAGGCGGCACTTTCCACAAGGCATCAGCTGTAGCAGTAGTGTGGAGAGGGACTGGCAGTGGTCGGAGCCCTAGAAGTCCCAAGATTACATGTCCTTTGTCTTCCTCTACCAGAGTGGCTAGGAAAGGACCATAAGTTGAGGGTGTGACTAGGTGTGTCAGAGCTCAGACACTCATTGGGCCGGTCTTGCTGCGGCTACTGTGGGTGATGGGGGTGAGATTCCCAGGTCATTGGAGTTATGTACCTAGGAGAATTATGGCTGCCTTTGCTGAGTCATGCAGATTTTCAGGGAAGTGAGGGAAAGACAGCCGTCACAGGCCTCACCCAGTGCCCATGCAAACTGAAAGGCTGGTCTCAATCCCACCATGCCCCTAACCAACAGCCCTGAGTCTGTTTCCAGGTGGAGAGTGAAATGGGCTTGAAAATTTGCCTGAAGCTATCTGCCTCTCAGTTGCAAGAAAGAAGAGCTTTAATTTTTCCCTCCCTGTGAAGTCTGTACACCCGATTCATGCCCTCCCTTGAGTTCTGGCTAGGAGGCTTCTTGCCTCATTCAAATTGTTACAAAATTCAGCTACAGAATTCCTTCTCCCTGTAGAGTTTTACCCCCTACTCCTCTGTCTGCCCTCTGTTGTGGGAAGTCAGAGACCCTGAACGGAGGGACCAGCTGGAGCCATGGTAAAGGAACATAAATTGTGAAGATTTCATTTTAATATGGACAAATATCATTTCCCAAATAATTTCTTATGCCTGTCTTTACTGCAATCTCTGAACATAAATTGTGAAGATTTCTTCTTAATATGGACATATATCAGTTCCCCAAATTAATACTTTTATAATTTATTATGCCTGTATTTACTTTAATCTTGTAATCCTGTTATCTTTGTAAGCTGAGAATGCGTGTCACCTCAGGACCACTGTGATAATTGTACCTAACTACAAATTGATTGTAAAACATGTGTGTTTAAACAATATAAAATCAGTGCACCTTGAAAAAGAACAGAATAACAGCAATTTTCAGGGAACAAGGGAAGACAACCATAAGGTCTGACTGCCTGCGGGGTCAGGCAGAATAGAGTCATAATTTTTTTTTGCAGACAGCTTATAAATGGACATGCAAGAAGGGAAGATATCACTGAATTCTTTTTGCAGCAAGGAATATTAATAATTAATACTCTGGGAAGGAATGCCTTCCTGGGGGGAGGTTTATAAACAGCTGCTCTAGGATTGTCTGTCTTATGCGGTTGAGATAAGGACTGAAATACGCCCTGGTCTCCTGCAGTACCCTCAGGCTTATTAGGGTGGGGAAGAAACCCTACCCTGGTAAATTTGAGGTCAGACCAGTTCTCTGCTCTGGAACCCTGTTTTCTGTTGTTTAAGATGTTTATCAAGACAATATGTGCACCACTGAACATAGACCCTTATCAGGAGTTTCTGATTTTGCCATGGTCCTGTTTCCTCAGAAGCACGTGACCTTTATTCTCCCTTTTGCCCCTTGAAGCATATGATCTTTGTGACCTACTTTCTGTTCATACACCCCCTCCCCTTTTAAAGTCCTTATTAAAAACCTGCTGGTTTTGCAGCTCAGGTGGACATCACTGTCCTACCAATATATGATGTCAACCCCAGAGGCCCGGCTGTAAAATTCCTCTCTTTGTACTCTATCTCTTTATTTCTCAAACTGGCCGACACTTAGGGAAAACAGAAAGAACCTACATTGAAATATTGAGGGTGGGTTCCCCTGAAAGCCCTCCCAGTGGATCCCTGTGGTGCCAGGGAGGAATGGGTGCTTGGAGACCCTGTGAGCTCCCAGGGCCTTTCTGCTGCTTCCTCTACCCCTGTGTTTCGCTGAGCTCTCTAATTTGACTAAGCTCCAGGTGAGGTCAGAAACTTCTGCAAACAGATCTTCAGCTTCTCCAGTGGGGGTGTGTGCTCAGAAGAGGAGGGTCTCCCTTTCCCACTTCCACAGTTGGGGCACTCACAGTATTTGGGGAGTCTCCCAGGTCCTGCAGAAGCAGTCTTCTTCCTTCAGAGGGTCTGTGGGTGCTCCTGGGATTGCTGGAGCTAAAATTCACATTTCAATCCTCTGCATGCTGCTCTGTCCAGAGCTGCAATTTAGTCCTGCCTTCCGGCTGCCATGATCCTAGAAATATTTTATTATCTGACCCTAGTTTTGAAGTCATTAAATATGCTTCTGATTTCTTAAGCACTCTCATTTATATGAAGCTTTGTATATCAGGGAAAGCAAGGAGTGATCAAGGAGTTTGAATTGTGTAGTTTTTTTTCCATTATCTCTTTAATAAAGTTAACTATATTATAAAAGTCCATATTAGGTGGTTCCCTCTGAATATTTTAGGACAGGAATCACCAGCCACCACTGCAAATCTTTTAATATCAGGATAAAAGCATATTTTTTTCTGATTATAGCATAGATTATGGAATATTGGTTCTTTCACAAGAACCAAGATTTTTTACTGTACAAATAATCACTTTACACCTGTAATGTGCTTTGGAACCAGACAAATCTAGGCTTGAATTCTAACTCTGCCACTCACTAGTCACCTAGCATTGGTGAAGTTACTAAAACTCTCTGAATCTCAGTATCATCATCAGTAAAATGGAGAAAATAGATCAGATTTTCTGGGCTGGTTTAGAAGGATTTGAAAGTATGTGTAAAACAACCTGATATCCTTACAAGGAATAGTGTATATTCTATTTCTCTTTTGAACTGCCTTCTTCTGAACACCTTCTTAATTCCAATTTTGACTACTTTCTCAGTCCTCTGAGTTTTTCTCCTTTATTATTTACTCCAGCCTGTGCATTGAAAAGTTAGGATCAGAATATCTCACCTTCTCCTTCTATAGGTTGATGTTTACATTAGTGGTCTTTAATCTGAGGACATTTTCTAAAACATGTTTCCTGGATGCTGCTGAAGAAGTCAGAAGATTCTCACTTACCCTTGGTCTCCAGTTTCCTGCAGCCTTTTGCATTTCTCTCATATATTAACATAGCTAATTGTTTTATTTATGGATAGTTAGTGAGTTCTGAGGACATTGCTTATAAGTACATTTTTTCTTATGTGTAATTTCAGCTACTCTCAATTATTATCAATTACCTTGATTTGAATCCCCATTACCCAGTGCCCAGTGTCCTTTGGTAATCATGAAAAGATAATCATCTCCTTTTTTTGCTACTATGAAAGCTATAGAATATAATGACCGATATGTAGAAATATCTATTTCTTTATTGAGAAGTGTACATTAGATATAAACCCAGATTTATAATGTGTACTACATTGAACATAACTCTAATTAATATATTAAAATATATTTTGTCTTCCTCTACATTTTTTGTAGTTGAAAAGGTGGAAAATCTTTTGGTCATCACAGAACAAATTTTAAACCATTTTTAAAAGACTTGTCTATTGCTAATAGTTCTTCAGCATTTATATGTCAAATTTTGAAAACGATTATATTATCAAAAATGTGTACAATAAGTCATTTCAGTTATGCAAATACTTATTTTAAACATGACTTAACTTTTTAACATTTAAACACTAAAGCTTTAACATTATATTGCTATTTATCTTACATTCACATTCATGTATCCAGTTTTTTGGAGTAAGTCTTCTGTGTTCAGTATGATGTTTCATAGTATACTTTGTAATTTACACTTGCAGTCACAGACATTATATTTATATATCTTATTTAACATATCATTATTTTTTACTCACTACTAATACATAAGGAAACCAAGCTAGAGAAATTTAAACAATCATCTCCACCATGCGTTGAAGCTGATAGAGAGAAGGAGAGAATAAATGTGGAGCAAGTGCTCAGATACTCTTGGGATAGCACCTTCCCATACTGCCTGTTACTTTCTTCTAGTCCCAGAAGAACAAACTTCTGATCAGAGAAAAACAGGACAAGATTTGCGTCTGGGTAGACAGCGATTTAATTTTTCAGTCTGGAAAATTAAAGCCTGACCCAAACATACATTTCTGTTTTGTTTCCTTTCAGACAGCCAAGAGTATGAGATAATAATTCCAAGCATCTCAAATACCAGGAGATGCCAAGATTGATGTTTTGTTTCCTATTTCATGAGCTCAGGACAGGATGCTCAGCTCATAAACACATTTAGAGAGCTTTATAGGACACAAAAACACTTACACAGCACTATGAGTCTCTAGTTTTTAATTCCCCTCCAAATTAATTTTTATGATTTCTCAGGGCACTTTCTCTATTCCCTACACAGATCATGAAATTTTGATTAAATATTTAATGAGGTTCTTTGCATTGAACTCTCTTATTTCCCAAATCCCTTCATGCCACCATGTCTATTGAACTCAGTGGCCCATCTCTAAAATAAACTATTAAATGAAACACATTATCCTTTATTAGTTTTATAGCATGCAGCCCTTTTAGTCTTGGCTTCCATAGTTATGGGATTTTGAAAATCTATTTATAAGACCATTTCTGAGAGCCTACTATGGGATAGTAACTGCGCCAGATGATAAGAAAAATACAGAGGTGAATAAAAAATGATTTCTTCTCTCACATAATTCATAGTATAGTTGAAGACATCAAAAATGTTACAATATGTAGGTGAGAAAAACAAATTGCTATGATGTAACTTGTACACTGCTACTTTTTAGCACATTATTTGTTTCAGATAGTATAGACATATATTCACTCCAAAAATTAATCTAGATTATTCAGTGGAAACCATAAAATTAGTCAAGTGCATGGTATGACCCACCTGACCCTTCTACCAGTAAATATACAGCAGATCACATAAATACCTATATAAAAAGTAAAATTTGTTTTATACTATAATGGTGATAGTTATGAATTGTTCTCACATTCAATATCATAAACCACAGTTTGCAATGTTAAAATAGAACAAAATAATGATTAAAAAAATTTTTAAGAATCTATCATGTAAGCATAGAGAACAATCATAGTGAGGAGGGAGCACCTAACTGCCTTGGGCTGAGGAGTTAAGGAAATTTTGACAAGAAAGTCATATTTGGTATCAGGATGATGTTGGCCTCATAAAATGAGTTAGGGAGGATTCCCTCTTTTTCTATTGATTGGAATAGTTTCAGAAGGAATGGTACCAGCTCCTCCTTGTACCTCTGGTAGAATTCAGCTGTGAATCCATCTGGTCCTGGACATTTTTTGGTTGGTAGGCTATTAATTATTGCCTCAATTTCAGAGCCTGCTATTGGTCTATTCAGGGATTCAGCTTCTTATTGGTTTAGTCTTGGGAGAGTGTAAGTGTCCAAGAAATTATCCATTTCTTCTAGATTGTCTAGTTTACTTGTGTAGAGGTGTTTATAGTATTCTCTGATGGTAGTTTGTATTTCTGTGGGGTCGGTGGTGATATCCCCTTTATCATTTTTTATTGCATCTATTTGATTCTTCTCTCTTTTCTTCTTTATTAGTCCTGCTAGTAGTCTATCAATTTTGTTGATCTTTTCAAAAAACCAACTCCTGGATTCATTGATTTTTTGAAGGGTTTTTTGTGTCTCTATCTCCTTCAGTTCTGCTCTGATCTTAGTTATTTCTAGCCTTCTGCTAGCTTTTGAATGTGTTTGCTCTTGCTTCTCTAGTTCTTTTAATTGTGATGTTAGAGTGTCAATTGTAGATCTTTCCAGCTTTCTCTTGTGGGCATTTAGTGCTATAAATTTCCCTCTACACACTGCTTTAAATGTGTCCCAGAGATTCTGGTATGTTGTATCTTTGTTCTCATTAGTTTCAAAGAACATCTTTATTTCTGCCTTCATTTCGTTATGTACCCAGTAGTCATTCAGGAGCAGGTTATTCAGTTTCCATGTAGTTGAGTGGTTTTGATTGAGTTTCTTAGTCCTGAGTTCTAGTTTGATTGCACTGTGGTCTGAGAGACAGTTTGTTATAATTTCTGTTCTTGTACATTTGCTGAGGAGTGCTTTACTTCTTATTATGTGGTCAATTTTGGAATAAGTGTGATGTGGTGCTGAGAAGAATGTATATTCTGTTGATTTGGGGTGGAGAGTTCTGTAGATGTCTATTAGGTCTGCTTGGTGCAGAGATGAGTTCAATTCCTGGATATCCTTGTTAACTTTCTGTCTCGTTGATCTGTCTAATGTTGACAGTGTGGTGTTGAAGTCTCCCATTATTATTGTATGGGAGTCTAAGTCTCTTTGTAAGTCTCTAAGGACTTGCTTTATGAATCTGGGTGCTCCTGTATTGGGTGCATATATATTTAGGATAGTTAGCTCTTCCTGTTGAATTGATCCCTTTACCATTATGTAATGGCCTTCTTTGTCTCTTTTGATCTTTGATGGTTTAAAGTCTGTTTTATCAGAGACTAGTATTACAACCCCTGCTTTTTTTTTGTTCTCCATTTGCTTGGTAGATCTTCCTCCATCCCTTTATTTTGAGCCTATGTATGTCTCTGCATGTGAGATGGGTCTCCTGAATACAGCAGACTGATGGGTCTTGACTCTTTATCCAGTTTGCCAGTCTGTGTCTTTTAATTGGAGCATTTAGTCCATTTACATTTAAGATTAATATTGTTATGTGTGAACTTGATCCTGTAATTATGATATTAACTGGTTATTTTGCTCGTTAGTTGATGCAGTTTCTTCCTAGCCTCGGTGGTCTTTACATTTTGGCATGTTTTTGCAATGGCTGGTACCGGTTGTTCCTTTCCATGTTTAGTGCTTCCTTCAGGGTCTCTTGTAAGGCAGGCCTGGTGGTGACAAAATCTCTAAGCATTTGCTTATCTGTAAAGGATTTTATTTCTCCTTCACTTATGAAACTTAGTTTGGCTGGATATGAAATTCTGATACCAAAGCCTGGAAGAGACACAACAAAAAAAGAGAATTTTAGACCAATATCCCTGATGAACATCGATGCAAAAATCCTCAATAAAATACTGGCAAACCGGATCCAGCAGCACATCAAAAAGCTTATCCACCATGATCAAGTGGGCTTCATCCCTGGGATGCAAGGCTGGTTCAACATACGCAAATCAATAAACGTAATCCAGCATATAAACAGAACCAAAGACAAAAACCACATGATTATCTCAATAGATGCAGAAAAGGCCTTTGACAAAATTCAACAGCCCTTCATGCTAAAAACGCTCAATAAATTCAGTGTTGATGGAACGTATCTCAAAATAATAAGAGCTATTTATGACAAACCCACAGCCAATATCATACTGAATAGGCAAAAACTGGAAAAATTCCCTTTGAAAACTGGCACAAGACAGGGATGCCCTTTCTCACCACTCCTATTCAACATAGTGTTGGAAGTTCTGGCTAGGGCAATCAGGCAAGAGAAAGAAATCAAGGGTATTCAGTTAGGAAAAGAAGAAGTCAAATTGTCCCTGTTTGCAGATGACATGATTGTATATTTAGAAAACCCCATTGTCTCAGCCCAAAATCTCCTCAAGCTGATAAGCAACTTCAGCAAAGTCTCAGGATACAAAATTAATGTGCAAAAATCACAAGCATTCTTATACACCAGTAACAGACAAACAGAGAGCCAAATCAGGAATGAACTTCCATTCACAATTGCTTCAAAGAGAATAAAATACCTAGGAATCCAACTTACAAGGGAAGTAAAGGACCTTTTCAAGGAGAACTACAAACCACTGCTCAGTGAAATAAAAGAGGACACAAACAAATGGAAGAACATACCATGCTCATGGATAGGAAGAATCAATATCGTGAAAATGGCCATACTGCCCAAGGTAATTTATAGATTCTATGCCATCCCCATCAAGCTACCAATGAGTTTCCTCACAGAATTGGAAAAAAACTGCTTTAAAGTTCATATGGAACCAAAAAAGAGCCCGCATTGCCAAGACAATCCTAAGTCAAAAGAACAAAGCTGGAGGCATCACGCTACCTGACTTCAAACTATACTACAAGGCTACAGTAACCAAAACAGCATGGTACTGGTACCAAAACAGAGATATAGATCAATGGAACAGAACAGAGTCCTCAGAAATAATACCACACATCTATAGCCATCTGATCTTTGACAAACCTGAGAAAAACAAGAAATGGGGAAAGGATTCCCTATTTAATAAATGGTGCTGGGAAAATTGGCTAGCCATAAGTAGAAACCTGAAACTGGATCCTTTCCTTACTCCTAATATGAAAATTAATTCAAGATGGATTAGAGACTTAGATATTAGACCAAATACCATAAAAACCCTCGAAGAAAACCTAGGTAATACCATTCAGGACATAGGCATGGGCAAGGAATTCATGTCTAAAACACCAAAAGCAACAGCAACAAAAGCCAAAATTGACAAATGGGATCTCATTAAACTAAAGAGCTTCTGTACAGCAAAAGAAACTACCATCAGAGTGAACAGGCAACCTACAGAATGGGAGAAAATTTTTGCAACCTACTCATCAGACAAAGGGCTAATATCCAGAACCTACAAAGAACTCAAACAAATTTACAAGAAAAAAAACAAACAACCCCATCAAAAAGTGGGCAAAGGATATGAACAGACATTTCTCAAAAGAAGACATTCATACAGTCAACAGACACATGAAAAAATGCTCATCATCACTGGCCGTCAGAGAAATGCAAATCAAAACCACAGTGAGATACCATCTCACACCAGTTAGAATGGCGATCATTAAAAAGTCAGGAAACAACAGGTGCTGGAGAGGATGTGGAGAAATAGGAACACTTTTACACTGTTGGTGGGATTGTAAACTAGTTCAACCATTATGGAAAACAGTATGGCGATTCCTCAAGGATCTAGAACTAGAAGTACCATATGACCCAGCCATCCCATTACTGGATATATACCCAAAGGATTATAAATCATGCTGCTATAAAGACACATGCACACGTATGTTTATTGCGGCACTATTCACAATAGCAAAGACTTGGAATCAACCCAAATGTCCATCAGTGACAGACTGGATTAAGAAAATGTGGCACATATACACCATGGAATACTATGCAGCCATAAAAAAGGATGAGTTTGTGTCCTTTGTAGGGACATGGATGCAGCTGGAAACCATCATTCTTAGCAAACTATCACAAGAACAGAAAACCAAACACCACATGTTCTCACTCATAGGTGGGAACTGAACAATGAGATCACTTGGACTCGGGAAGGGGAACATCACACACAGGGGCCTATCATGGGGAGGGGGGAGGGGGGAGGGATTGCATTGGGAGTTATACCTGATGTAAATGACGAGTTGATGGGTGCTGACGAGTTGATGGGTGCAGCACACCAACATGGCACAAGTATACATATGTAACAAACCTGCACGTTATGCACATGTACCCTAGAAGTTAAAGTATAATAATAAAAAGAAAAATAAAAAAAATCAAAAATAAAAAAATTAAAAAAAAGAAAGTCACATTTATATTGAGACTCAAAGAATAGATAGATAGATAGATAGATAGATTGATAGATAGATAGATAGATAGACAGACAAACAGGAAGACAGACAGATAGATAGAAGGTCATGGCCAAGCAGAGAGTAGAGAGAAAAATACCTCAGTTAGTAGAAAGAGTAAATGCATGACTGTGTAATAAATGCCATTGCAAAGAGAATTGATATCTGCCAAATTTAGAGATCTTTACTTTTTATTTTTAATTTTTGTGGGTATAAAGTAGATATACAATATATATTGGGTACATGAGTTTGTTAGAGGCATGCAATGTAAAATAATCACGTCATGGAGAATGAGGTATTCATTCCTTCAGGCATTTATCTTTCGTGTTACAAACAACTATTTATAATCTTTTGGTTATTTTTAAATGTACAAGTAAGTTGTTATTGGCTATGGTGACCCTGTTCTTCTATAAAATTAGTACAAGCACTATGGAGAATAGTTTGGAGGTTCCCCAAAAAGTAAAAAATAGAGCTACCATACGATCCAGCAACTCCACTATTGGTTGTATACCCAAAAGAAAGAAAATCAGTAGTATATTGAAGAGACACCTGCACTCTCATGTTTGTTGCAGCATTGTTTACAATAGTGAAGATTTGGAAGCAACCTAAGTGTCTATCAACAGATGACTGGATACAGAAAATGTGTTAAATAGAAATGCTTTATCACACAAACCATAAAGAGTAGAGATCGTGAACTTTTTTCTCTTTTTTTTGGCATAACTAGAAAAAGATTTACAGATTTGGTTGAATATTGTCGAATGATTCTGGTTGTCACTGTGATTTTGGTGGAGAAAATGACTGGATGTAGGAGACCAATTAAGACACTCTTGCAGTACTTCACAACTGAGAGGATGAAGTCTAACCAGAGAAGCAGGGATGTGTTAAAGAACTATCTTAAATAGAAGGAAAGAGAAAAATAAAACCAAAACTGGTTGACTTATTAAGAGAAATAAATAAGAAACAAAAAGTAAAAGATGACTTGTTCAGTGAATTAGTACTGGTTTAATTAACCAAAATGCTAAATAAATAAAGACAGATCTTATGGACAAAGTGAGATGAAAACATAGAATTATTTATTTGCAATGCCTACAGTTTATCTAAACAAAAGTTTCTAAAAAGGTATTGTAAATATAAAATGGAGCTCAGAAGATAGGTTGAGGTTAGATATCATTGTTATATCTTGCTATGATTATAGTAAGATTTGCAGCTGAAGCTGAAGATATCAGGCAAATAGATCACAACATATGTTTAACTAACTTATGCTGTATTTACTGTTTTGGGTCAAATTCAGTTTTGATAAATCAAATGGTGTATGTTATCTTGTTCAGATAATACAATGTTGTAAGCTAGAAGACCATAGTTTGAGGAGTAGGCCAGATTTTTAAATTTTCTTTATATCAGTTTCCCACTTTATAGAAGTATTTATAACAATATTTGTTTTACTGACTGACTAAAATTTTCAAGAATGTTTAAATTTAAAAAAATGTATGGAAGAGATGCATTGTAAATTTAAAATACAAATATACTAAAAATAAAAAGATGAAAAATGTATACAAACCATAAGCATGCAAAAGCTGGAGAGGCTATGTAAATATTAGCCAAAATAAATTAAAGAGAAACAGTTTACTGTAAATAAATAAGGATGTTGCATAATAATAAAATGATCAATTATTCATGAAGACATTACAATCCTATATACACAAAAAAACTTAAAGAGAAATTTAGATAAATCCACAATCATAGATGAAGATTTTAATACTCAATTCTCATCAATTACTAGAACAAGAAAATATTGACATATCAGGAAGGACACAGAAAACATGACCACATTATCAATTACCTTGAATTATTTGACATTTAGAGAACAATACCTTGCCCCAAAATGGCAGAACACACATTATGTTTAAATACCCATAAATTGATCACCAAATTAAATCATATGTTTGGCCATAAAGTAAGCATCAATAACTTAAAAAGAATAAAATCATTCAGAATATGTTCTTGGAAAAATTAAAATAAAATTAAGTAATAAAATTATTAAAAATCAGTAATATATGTAATACCACTCATGATTATTTCATAATTAAGTAACACACTTCTAAATGACCCACAAGTGAAAGAAGAAATCACAAAAGATGTGACAATATTGTGAATGAGATAATAATAAAACACAATATATCAAAATATGTAGTGTGTGGTTTTAGAAAATAAGGAAGATTTAAAATCAGTGTAATGAGTATTCATCTTAAGAAGTGGGAAAAGAAAGAGTGGATAAAACCAAAAGGAAAGAGAAAAAAGTAATAAAGAGAGTAAATTAATGAAATATGAGTAAGAAAAAATAAAGAAACTTAACAAAGTTTAAAATTAGTTATTTGAAATGATAAATAAAATTGAAAACACACTAGTGGGATTAATCAAGAAGGGAAATGTGCACACAAACAAATTACCAGTAGTAGGAATGAAAGACAGCTTATCTCTACAGATCCTATAGATACTAAGTATATAATAAAAAATGTTAGGAAGATCTTTGGTCAAGAAATTCGACAACATAAATGAAATGAACAAATTCATCAAAAAACACCTTTCAAGACTGATAAGAAATAGAAAATGTAAAGAGTTTTATAGACTTATTAAAGAGATCAATTTTATATATTATAAAAAATAATATTCCCCTAAATAAAATCTAGATTCAGATGGGTCCACTGGTATTTTCTACCAAACATTTAAGAAAGAAATAATAACAAATGTATACAAACTCTTTTGGAAAACATAGGAAGAGGAAACATATCCAAAACTGTTTTATGAGACCTACTTAGCCCTGTTACCAAAACTTGCAAAGATGCTAGAGGCATTAAAAAAAATAGAGTCCATTACCCCTCATACACAAAAGTGACAAAAATTCTTAACAGTAGTAAATATAATTCAGCAATATATAGATGGGATTTATAGATTTATTATAAATTTCATTTTATAATAGTATGATTATATACTATAATATATATACTATATATTATATACTACACATATTATATACTATAATATATACTATATATAATATAAATATATACTATACTTATATAATATAATATATAATATTATAAAATATATAGATTTATTATGAGCAAGTAGCTTTTATCCCAGCATGCAAGGTTGGTTTAATAGGCATAAATCACCAGTGTAATTTACCATGTTAAGAGAATAAAGGAAAACATAACTCAATAAATGCAGTAAAACACATTAATCAAACTGAAACCAAAATACATTTCCTCAACCTGACAGAAAGCATTTACAAAAAAAATACCTATGGGAAATTATACTTAATAGTAAACTAATGTATGTGTTTCCCCTAAGATTGAGAATAAGAGAAAAATGTTGATTTTCAGCTGGAAAAAAATGGAGAGAGGAACTATGGTTGTAGACTGGAAAACTATTATTAAGATAAGAGTTCCATGCTTGATCTATAGATTCAACTTAATGCCAACCAATATTCTAATAGGCTCTTTTGTAAAAATTTAACAATTGATTTTAAGTTAATACAGAAAAGCAAAGGATCTTAAATAACCAAAACAATTTTTAAAAATAAGGACAAAATTGGAAGAACTTCACTACCTGATTTCAATACTTCCTGTAAGTCTGTATTAATCATGCATGAAAAACAGACAAAGTGATTACTGGAGCAGAAGGGAGAGTTATAAGACTTATTTATTTATTTATTTATTTTTTTTTTTGAAACAGAGTTTCACTCTGCCAGGCTGGAGTGTAATGGCCCAATCTCTGCTCACGGCAACATCCCCCTCCCAGGTTCAAGTGATTCTCCTACCTCAGTTTCCCAAGTAAGTGGGATTACAGGCTCGCACCACCACACCTGACTAATTTTGTATTTTTTAGTAGAGACAGGGTTTCTCCATGTTGGTCAGGCTAGTTGTGAACTCCCAACCTTAGGTGATCTGCCCTCCGTGGCCTCCCAAAGTGCTGGAATTACAGGCGTGAGCCACCACTCCCGGTCAAAATTTTTTAGCAAAGGTAGCAAAACAAATCAATTGGGGAAAAATCGTGTTTTCAACAAAGCGTGCTGGAATGTTTAGCTAACATATAGAAAAATACAGATTTCAACACTTACTGTACACCATACTGAAAAAATAAATTCAGATTGATTATAGACCTAAATTTAAAAGCAAAAACTGTTACGCCTTTTGAAAAAAAACATAAAAATGCTTCATCAACTTAGAGTAGGTGCAGTTTCATTCAAAAATGGAATGGAAAGCACTAACCATAAGAGAAAAAAAGTAAGCTGTATTACATCAAAACTAAAACTCCTGCTAGGCAAAACTAATCATTAATTACAGGAAAAAGCAAGTCATAGACTCGTAAGACATATTTTCAGTGCCTATATCAGACAAAGTCTTGTATCTTGAATATAGAGAAGACTCCTACAAACTATTTTTAAAAAATTTAAAAATGAGCAAAAAACTTTGTTCCAGTTGTCTATCCCTACGTAATGCGCCATCTCAAACTTAATGACTGAAAACAAAAGCAATCATTTATTTTGTTCACAAATTTGCAATTTGGGCAAGGCTCCAAGGGGGCAGCATGTATCTACTTAATGCAGCAATGGCTCAGATAACATGAAAGCATTAATAGACAATAACTCAGTGCCTGGGGGTATTGCCCGTTTACATGTCCGGAAATTGTTTCTGGAAAGAGACGGGAACCTCATCAGAGGCTATTGTCCATAACACATCACACATGGCCTGTCCGCAGGGGTGCTTGGTTCCTTGCAGCAGAGTAGTTGGGTTCTAAGGGTAAGCATTCAAAGAGAAAATAGAAGTGGAAGAAGCTGCAGGCTATTAAGTCTAGGGTCATAAACTGGCTCAATATTTCTTCTGCTGTAATGGATTAGTGAACCAATTACAAAGCTTAAATTCAATGGAACAGGCTGTAGAACCTGTATCTTAATGGAACAAGAGTAAAATAATTTGGGGGCTATGTTTTAAAAGTGCCACAGTTCACCTTCTGGCCACATATTATTTATATTCTTTTCCCATCTGAAATACACTCACCTCCTTCTAAAACCTTCAAAAATCTCATCCATTACATCATCAGGCTGAATTTTGAAGTCCAGAATCTTGTCATCTAAACCGTATACCAGTGCAGACAAGATGGATTGTTTTATATTCTTAACATGATTCCTTTCAATATAAAGCCATATGAACTAAAGAAACAAGGTATATGCCCCCCCTCCCATATCCAGCAAGTACTAGTGAAAAAGGCATACTTAACTGCTTTAGACAGATTCAAAAGGAGGGAAGCAGGGAATAGGTCACAGACATCAGTCAGTGGTCAATATCAATTCTGAAAACCATCTTGGTACAAGTTGCCACTTTCTTGATCAGGATCAAGTACTGCCTCCTTAAAATAATACTCTGTAGCTCATGAATTCATACTTTTTTTTTTTTTTGAAAGATTCTATGAGCCAGTTGTGGTGGCTCACGCTTGTAATCCCAGAACTTTGAGAGGCTGAGGTGGGAGGATTGCTTGAGCCCAGGAGTTCAAGACCAGTCTGGACAACATAGTGAGATCCCATCTCCACAAAGTAAAAAGAAAAATAAAATATTAACCAGGAATAGTGGTGTGCACCCGTAGTCCCAGCCACTCACCAAGCTGAAGTGGCAAGATCACTTGATCTCAGGAAATCGCAGTGAGTCATATTTGTGCCACTGCATTCCAGCCTGGGTGACAGAGCGAGACCCTATCAAACAAACAAACAAAAAAACAAAAAAAGAGAAAGGTTATATAAACTATCATCTTCCTGATATCTTAAATTACTGCAGAAGTAACAAAATGGCTCTTAAGTTACTGCACTGGATTTGATCTTTTCCCTAAAAATTTTGTTACTTCTGCCATCTGGAGAGTCAGGGCATAAGAAACAGGTTTCTTTCCAAATCTAGCAAGTCTTGGTTCCTATACATTTCATCTTTGATTCCTCTCTCTCTTTTTGCATTTTATCATAAACAACAAGAATATATCAGGTGGCCCTTTCAATATTCTGCCTGGAAATCTCTACCTATACGATGAATCAGCAGACCATGCTCTGTGGGACAGTGTCTGTCATAGTTTGTTTTGTGTTGCTATAAAAAATACCTAAGACTGGGTAATTTATAAAGAAAAGAGGTTTATTTATTTCATAGTTCTGCAGGCTGAGACGTTTATGGCATGGCTTTGGCTTCCGGCAATGACTTTTGTGCTTTGTCACAACAGGGTGGATAAGATCAAAGGGAAAGTGGAATCATGCAAAAAGGAGACAACTGTGAGCAGTATCCTGGCTTTACAACAACCCATTCTTTCAGGAGATAATCCATTCCCAAGAGCAAGATCTTACTCGCCACCAAGAGAACAGCACCCAGTTATTCATTAGGCATCTGCCCCCATAACACAAACGCCCCTCACTAGGATCCACCTCCCAATACTGCCACACTGGGCATCAAATTTCAACATGGGTTTTTCCAGGGACAAACAAATCATGTCTAAACCATAGTTGCATCCATTCTTGTAAATAAAGTTTTATTATAACATATTCCCGCCCATTTATTTATGTATGTTCTATATCTTTTTCATGCTACAATGGCATAGTTCAGAAGTTGTAACAGAAGCCCTATAGTCTCCAAGCTTGAAATATGTACTATCCAGCCCTTTAAGAAAACGCTTGCTGCTGACTCTTGATGAACTGATATGGAGTTCATTTAGTACTTTGATAAATTTGACAAATTTCCTATTTTTCTCATTACCTCAGATGCCAGTGTGGTCACACATCTCTCTATTACAACAGTCCCCTTTGCTGCAGGTTCCAGTTTCATTACATTAGATGCTCCGTTGGCAGCCTTCCAAGTTTTCTTAGGCTGCTGCTTAAAGGCCTTCGAATTTCACTAACATTGTTTTTTTTTCTCATCATTTAGTCACAAAGCCAATTTTTGTTATGAAACAACCAAAATCTGTTCTGTACTGATGCCGTATAAAAAAATCACCCCATAAATAAGTGACTCAACACAACAACAATCATTTATTTTGCTCATGAATCTACAATCTGGATAAAGCTCAGTGGGGAAAACTTGTCTCTGCTTCACTTGGTATCAGCTAAGGCAGTTCAGATGGGGCTAAAAGATCCACTTCTAGGATAGTGCACTCACATCTTGCAAGTTGGTGTTGGCTGTAGGTTCCTATCCAGCTGGACCCCTGCACAAAGTGGCACAGGTTTTCAAACTGCATAATAACTGGCTCTCAAGAGAGACATTCCCACAGAACTAGGTGAAGCACATCACCTTTTATAATCTAGCCTCTGAAGTCATCTAGTAAAACTTCCACCATAAGCTATCATCCAAGGCAGTAGCAAGATTTCCCTCCTTTTTTTCAGATAAAGTGACACACTCCCAACCACCTAATGGTAGGAATGTCAAGAATGCATTATAGATTGGGCGCAGTGGCTCATGCTTGTAATCCCAGCACTTTGGGTGGCCGAGGCAGGTGGGTCACGAGGTCAGGAGCTCGAGACCAGCCTGGCCAACACAGTGAAACCCCATCTCTACTAAAAATACAAAAGAAAGAAAAATTAGCTGGGCATAGCGGTGGGCACCTGTAATCTCAGCTACTGGGGAGGCTGAGGCAGGAGAATTGCTTGAACCCGGGAGGCACAGGTGGCAGCAAGTCAAGATTGCGCCATTGCACTCCAGCCCGGGCGACAAAGCTAGACTCCATCCCTGCCCCGAAAAAAAAAAAGAATAGAAGTATGTGTTAGATTGGGAGATATCATTGTACCTATTTTCATTATTATTTTGGCAAATACATCTGCCAAAAACTTGAACAGATTCTTCACTAAAGAAGATATACAGATAAGGAACAAGCACACACACAAAGGTGTTTGGCATTATTCATAAGCAGTGAAATGCACCATTTCACAAACTTACCATTTCATAGCCATTTCACATAGTTAAAATTAAAGAGACTGATAACACCACACTAAATGCTAGCAAGGATGTGGAGCAATTGAAATTCTAGCAAGCATGTGGAGCTGGTGAGAGCATAACATGGTACAACGGCTTTGGAAAACTAGTAATTTCTCAGAAAGTTAACAGTAATTTCTACACCTAGATATTTACCTAAGAGAAATGAAGCACTGCCCACAAAAGGCTTGTATAAGTATATTTTTTTATAGCTGCTTTATTCATAATACCAAAAAGCTGGAAACAACCCAAACGTCCATCAACAGGAGAATGAACAAATTGTGGTATATTCATACCACACTAGTCACTAGTAAGTAGCAAATTATTGATATGTACAATAATATAAGATTAATCACAAAAGCAGTACGTCAAGGAAAAGGATCTAGACACAAAAAAGTTTGTAATGTTTGGTTCTGTTTGTATTAAGTTCAGGAACAAGTAAAACTATCTATAGTGATAGAAATTAAAACAGCAGTTGCATAGGGACTAAAAATTAATTTGAGAGGATAAGAGAGAGATTTCTGGGGTGATGAGCATGTTTTATGCTTTGATCAGAGTACCAATTATCTGATGGACACATTCTTCAAAAGTTATGCATTTTATTACATGTAAATTTTACCTCATTAAAACAGTATTAAAATGCATTAATTTGTACACACATTTGTGTGTTTCAATATTTGTGTTACAGTGAAAAACACTTTAAAGAAAATGTGAGATTGAAAATTGAGATTTCTTAAGAAAAAAAATGTTCCATGGCATCTGTACTGCCTGTGACCTTGACAACCTCTAACCCTGTTTACAGAGATATGTGGAAGCTCTTGGGTTATTCTTGGCTCTTTTGTATGACTTGAAGCTGCTTTGAACACCTACTCTCTGAACTCTGAACCCAGTTCTTCAACACCAAGTACATCCCTTGACACAAAAATCGCAGTTCACTAACACGGCACTTTTCAAACTTTAATGTACCTGAGAATTGTATCAAATTATGGATTCTGACTCAGGAATCTGGGGTGGGATCTGAGAGTCTGTACTTCTAACAGCTGCCAGGTGATGCTGCAGTTGTTGGCCCATGATGGACTGCGTTTGGAGTTGCAAAACTCTGGCGCACACTGACGAGGCTTTCATCTCTCACTGTTGCTGTCCTGTGCTGTCTCAGGCAATAATCTTACCCAATTTCTGGCACCTAAAGGAAAAATTATGTTACCACCCACGAGACCACAAGTCCAACAGAAGAGGGTTATTTAACCACTGTCCACACGGAAAGTATGTATTTCATTTCTCTGTGGAATAAACTTTTCTACTTCCGTTAATTTTCCAAATAACTGAAATTTACTCTAATATATTTAATATTATTTTTCTGCATCTAAGTCTTTGGAAGACTCACTGTGCCTCCCTGAAAGCTTAAACAAAGAGTACTAAGAATGATGGAATCTTATGTTGTTAACTCAGGGACATTATTAGGCTGTAAAGCAGGAATGCCCTCTGGAGTGATTGAGATCGGTTTATCCCTGCCTAAACAGATCCTAGACTGCAGTGCTTTCTGCGCTTTTGTGTGCTTTTGGAAATTGTTGTTTTCTTAATTCCCCGACAGACTCTCATCTGTTAGTTCTTACTAGACCTCAGCCTGCCCGGCTTTAACAGGCATCATTCGCTCTTCTAATTGCCATTTCAATTCAATTAAACAAATTTAAAATGAATAACCAAGCAATGGTTCATACATTTGTTTAGAACAAAAGTGAAAAGACTGAAAGAGTCCATAGAGTTTCCTGCTTTAGGAATATGTAGGAGCTTTAGTGTCTAACTTTCATTAATTTGGTTAACTTAGTGGCAATGTTTCTTTTTTTTATTACAGGATATGTTATACAATAATGTTTGTCCATGTTTGGTTTATTAATGGCTTACAATGAAATCAGCTGTGGTGCTTATTAAAATGTAAAATTCTAGGGCCTTAGCTTTACAGATGCTCATACATTAAACCTGGGGGATTCTGCATTTAGCAAACACTTCAGGAGTTCCTGTGCTCAGAAAATTTGAAAAAAAAAACAAAACAAAAATGAAACACTGTTCCTGTGTGCATGCCGTTAACCTGTTGAAGATCATGCGAGTTTCCTTAAGTTCTCATAAGAATTTCTCCTTTATCTTTGGTCTTCTCAATTATAGCTAAGTCTAACTTTCTATGCTGCACTAGAAAACTTGTTTGTCTCAATTAGGAAGCTTCTTATCACTTAATGACTCAAACTTTTCCATTTCTTGGGAATGGAAAATTAGATGGAAATGTACTGACTAACATATCAGGACTCCAAATCTGGTCTGTTGACCCTCCAAACTTAAACGCTGCCTGAATAGAACATCTAAAGCTGCAAATTCACATATTTCTCAACAAATAACAAATTTTTTCAAAGTTAAAAAAAAACAGATATATAAGTTAAGGTCTGAATTTATGTTCATGCTGTTGATACAAAAACAATTTCCTTTATTCAAAATATATCTCATAGATATAACAATTAATAATGCCCATCTGAATTTTTAAAATCCCTCTAAAAGTGGCTTATCATTAGTTTTTGTCTGTCTAAAGATTCATAAGACATAAAAAGAAGTCCAAGCTTTTGTCTAAGGTAGAACACAAGGCAGAAAAGACATGTCTAGAACAAATTCTGGTATAAAAAACACCCCACCTCGTATCTGTACTCTAGCAAATGAGAAATATAAAAGCAGAAAACTACATATTCCTGGTCACTACCTTCAACCTAGTGTCTTGTATTGCCTAGATATCTTAGCATATATTACCAGGAACCTGGGTCTCCCACTCTCCCCAATTATTCACTCATTCAGCAAGTATTTACTAAGGTAGTATGAGCCAGGCATTATACTAGCTGCTAAGGATATCACACTGAAAAAAAAAAAAAAAAGATTAGAAACTCTTTCCTTGAGGAACTTTAAATTCTAGTGGGAAAGACAGACAATAAGACAAAAAAATTAAAGTATTTATGATACATAATTATAAGTGATAAGAAGAAAATAGTATAGAAGGGAAGGAGATAGAAAATATTGGTAGGGCAGTTGAGTGTGGCCAGGAAAGGCTTCTCTAAGAGGCAACTTTTGAGCAAACCTGAAAAAGCTGTAGAAACCAGCCTCCTGGGCATCTTGAGGAAGAGTCCTCTATCCCAGGCAGAGGAAGTAGTAGGTGCAACAGCACTGAGATCATGACCAGTGTTTTCATGGAAGTTTGGATCTGAGTGAACAAGGGGAAGAAAAGTAGATGAGCTCAACGAGGAGACAGATAGGGGCAGGATTGAATAATGTAGTGCCGTGCAGGTCTTAATAAGAATTGTTTGGTTCTTACTAAGTAAGATGGAAAGTCATTGGTTTGTCTGAGTACAGTGATATGATCTGACTTATTTAACAGAATCAGTCTATTGCTGTGTTGACAATAGATTGGAGAAAGACAAAGGCAGAAGCAATATGAATGGGTGGCAAGATATTACAAGAACTTAGGCTATCCACGAAATGATTTCCAATTTTTCATACTGTTGCCAAATTCCCAAAACGCCCTTCTTCCAGTCACTCTTCACTGCTGATGGAGTCCACCACAGACTGTGAACATCTTCAAATCTGCAACTGCATTCAACCTCTCTTCCTTTCCTCTTATCACGATAGAAGAAATTATCCTCTTTAATGAAAGATAGGCAGTAAAATACACTGAGTGAGAATATTGGCCCTAGAAATAGAAGGCTCTAGAAATAGAATAGATGTATAATAATTTCTCTTCCACCTAAATTGTGTGACTTGAGAAAATTCCTT
Organism: Macaca mulatta; assembly: GCF_049350105.2. Classification (NCBI taxonomy): domain Eukaryota; kingdom Metazoa; phylum Chordata; class Mammalia; order Primates; family Cercopithecidae; genus Macaca; species Macaca mulatta. Next base: position 109,865,377 of record NC_133410.1, on the reverse strand, counting down.
AGAAGTTCTGTGTCTCAGTTTCTTCACCTGCAACATGAAAAAAATGGTAAGAATTACTTCAAAAGATGGTGTGAGGACAAAAATGAAAAAAATTTAAAAAAAAAAAACATTTCCATAATTGTGAAGAGATCCTGGAACATAATTAAAGCTCAGAAAAACTTTGTTTTACTTTCCACACGTGCTAGGGAGCCTGTCCCTCCTCCTTACTTGAAAACCTTACCCCAGTGATAATTCTCTCCTTCTCCTGCATCTTCAACATTTCCTCCTGACTAGATTCTTATCATCAGTAATTGGACATGCTCAGCTCTTCCCCTCCTTAAAAAAAAAAATGGTTTCCTGAATCTACCCTTGTTTTACCTCAGGTTTGCTATAAACTAGAGCGCCTCATACCAAGATGAAAGTGTTGATGTCTTATTTAAGAGAGAAAAAAATAAGAAAAGAAAGAATGTAAGGCAATACTAAATGAGGTGTTACCAAATAGCTACCTCTTCTCATGAAAACTCTAAAGTATACATTGTTGTTCAACAGATGCAACTGCTTGACATTTGCAGTTTTTTCCAGGCAGGCTGCAAGAAGAAAATGTGACCCTAGTAGTCCTGGGAAGAAAGAAAGGTGAGGAAATCGATTTGCCTAACTCCCTCCTAGCTCTTGTTTTGTATGGGGCAGTGTGTAGCCCTCAAGGAGTTCACTTCTCCACTGTTTTGAATTTTGTGGTCTGGTACTTTTGGATGTCAGATTCCACACTGGACTCTGTCAGTGTGGTTATGATTCTTCCAAACTCAGAAATGGCAAGAGAAGCCAAAAAATTCAGGGGTGCATCTGGTCAACTTGGCTGCATAAAACGTAGCCAAGAGGGAAGGCTTGGTGTTCCCAGGGCAAGTTGAACCCAGACGTGAACCTGCGTTGGTCAAACACAATTGGTTGTCCTGCACTGGGCCAATGGTCTGGGAGGCACGCGGTGCCGCAGGAATATGAAGAGCCACATAGTATTTACAACTGATAGTACCTAAAGCTGATACAGCCCTACAGCCTTCTCAGTTTTACTACTACCTCTTCAACTCTTTTCAAGCTTCTTGAAAGGATTGTCTACACACTGATTCTTCATCTTTATATCCTATTAACTCTAAAATTTGATTCCCACACTAACTCTAACCCTTTATTCCATAGCTTCCAGTACAGTGATCAATGATCTTCATGGCCCTACATCCAATAACATTTTTTAATCCTCATCTTATTTGACCTTTCAGAATCATTTGATGTAAATTGACAATTTTCTTCTCTAGGCAATCTCTGTCTTTGTCTTTCGAGACAGAAACTTCTGGTTTTCCTCCTATCTTTCTGGTTGCTGTTTTCATGCATTCTCCCATACTGTGATTTTTTAAGTGATAGGGATCCTCCAGGTTGGGTTTAATCTCTCTTTACTCCTCTCTGTACATGTTCTTCTTTGATATCTTATCTATTTCATGGCTTTAACTACCATGTATAATCCAGAGCTGCCCCTCCTAAAATCTTTAACCTCATCTTCTCTTCTGAGCCCCATTCCATCTGTTGACAGCCTTTATTTTTATTTATTTATTTTTTTTGGCGACAGGTTCTCGTTCTGTCTCCCAGGCTGGAGTCCAGTGGCAGTGTGATCATAGCTCACTACACCTTTGACCTCCTTGGCCTCCCATCCCAGCCTCCCATCCCAGCCTCCTGAGATGCTGGCACCACAGGTGCACACCCCACATCTGAGTAATTTTTAAATAATTTTTTAAATAAATATAAGGTTTTGCAGGGTCTCGTAAACAGAGGGTTTAGCAGCCGATGTTGCCCAGGCTGGTCTAGAACTCTTGGGCTCAAGTGATTCTACCGCTTCAGCCTTCCAAAATGTTGGGATTACAGATGTGAGCTACCATGCTTGGCCTTGACAGACTATTTTTATTTAGTGTTTTTATAGACATCCCAAACTCAACATGCTCTAACGTTAATCCATATTCTACCCCACAAAGCAGCAACTCCTGTAGTTTCTTTTTTCCATAGACAACCCTGTAAATCATTTGATCATTCACACAAGACATTTGAGAATTATCTTTGACTCCCATCTGTGTCTAAATGTCCCAACTCCTAATCATGACTGATCCACTCCAAAAGAGTTTCCATGTCCCAGAAATCCTTTCTTCGTCTTTTCCTATACTTTCCAGATAAACTTCTCAAAAATGTTCTCTTATTCTTGAAATTACATTTCCTCAGGTTAGTCCCCAATCTTCTAATCATGCATCAACTGATCCCGTATGACTTTCACTCACGTCACCTGTTGGGAACAACCTGTCATCACACCACAACCTCCATGTGGCTAAATACAAACAGAAACTTAAAGTCTCATCTTACTTAGCCTTCTAATAGCATTCGATAGTATGGGTCTCTACACTCTTCTTGAGACATTTTCTTTCCTTTTCTCTGTCAAGAGATTTTAACCTCATCTTTTTGGATTTTCTTTTTGTCTGTGTAGTAGATTCCTCATTCTTTACCCAGCAATTAAATGTTGAGATCACTCTCAGCCCACCATATCTGCAGATTCCACTTCTGTGGATTCAACCAACCAAACCTGGAGTAAAAATACTCCACACATGCAATATCAATATAAAGTAACAATACAATAATTTAAAATAATACAAATAAATAACGATACACTGTAACAATTATTTACCTAACATTTACACTGTACTAGGTATTATAAGCAATATAGAATCAAAGTACACAGGAGGATGTACATGAGTTATATGCAAATACTTTGCCTTTTTATATCAGAGACTCGAGCATCTGTGGATTTTGGTATCCATGGAACGGGACTTGTGATCAATTTTCTCTGAATACCAAAGGATGACTGTCTTTTACGCCCTTTCTCCCTGGGCAATTTTATCCATCCTGTTACTTTAAATGACAATGTATACGCAAGGTATACTAAACTCGCATCTCCAGCACATACTTTTCCACTTACTTTCAGATAGAATGCAGGTGTCTATTTGCATCTCTTCTTGAATAGCTCAGGAGAGAGCCTGAACCTCAACATCTGCAAAACCAAACTTATTTTTGTTCTTTACCACTGTAAATGACACTGCTATTCTTGGAATTTTGTATGTCACAAACTTAGCAACATTTCACCCTTCCTCAATCCTTAAGTGAATCCTTCACCAAGTGCTCTCAATATTACCTTCCAAGTTTCCCCCTAATTTATTCATTTCTCTTCATATCTACTACCTTCACTCTAGTTAAAGTTTTCTATCATTTTGTGCCGGGAATTTTTCAGTAACTTTTTTACTAGACTCCCACATTTGCTCTTACCTCGGTCAAATCCATTCTCAATACAGCAGACTGAGTGATCTTGTCAAAACGCAAATCTGTTCCTATGCTCTTATCATAGAGGCTTATATTCTTAACATAGCCCATAAACCTTTACCTCATCCTCCTCAACTTCCTTTGCAGCCTTATCTCACCCTGTGTGTCTGTCATTGCACTCACTTTCCAGACACATTGGCCTCCGTTCTGTCCCTTGTGTCTTCTGTGTTACCTCTTGCCACAAGACCTTTGTAGGTTTTCTTCCTGTCTGGAGTGATCATCCCTGTTTCCTTTCAGCCCCGGTTCCTTTGACTTGTTAACTCTTAAGTATCCTTCAAATTGAAATGTAATTGTCACTTTTCCAGGAAAGCCCTGACGTATTTTCCTAACTGGATAAAATATTTCACTTATACAAATTCTACTAAATCAAATTTTCAAATAATATTTTATCATAGCATGTCATATCACATAGATGTTTAAAATGGACAATTGCTGTGCATACTTGATTAATATCTTTTTCCAACCCCAGCCCAACCAATCTTCTCATGAATATTGCCAGCCTCATGAGAAGACCTTTGCTGGTGCTCACCATTTTCTCCCTAGTGCTTAGGACAATATTGAGCATACAATAGACAGTTAGTATATGCTGGATAAACAAATGAATGAAAGTATATGGAATATTCCTTAGGGGCTTCTCTCTTTTTGAAGATTTATGTATTACTGAAAACTCCAAAATATGGATGACTCGAATGCCCTCTACATAATCCCGGTGAATTTACTTTACTGGTTAAAAGCTGAGTTCCAAAGGTAGGTTGCCTGTATTCAAACTGGCTTTGCCACCTAATATATGTGTAACCTCTGCAAATTACTTAACCTTTCTAAGCTTCCGTTTCTGATAAATGAAGATAACTATACTATGACCCACAGTTTCTGTGAGGATGAGATGAAGACATGCAAGTAAGTAGCTCAGCACAGTCTGTCACAGAGAAACTGCTAATTAAATGGTAGCTGTTGTAATTACTGACCTGATTCCCTCATGTTTCCTTCCTTTTCTACTTATGGATCTTTGTGAGCTATTTGTATTCCATCTACTCAGTCAACTTGGTGGGAAATACATCTCTTACACCTTTCACAAGAAATCTAGGCCCATTAAACTTATTCTCGTTTTTGTAGTTTTACTGAAGATGTGTGTTTTCACAGAGAGTTGCCTAGGGTCCAACGTAGCCTACCCTCTCTTTGGCCTTTGTGGCACTTCTTCTCTTCTCTAAACCACCAGTCTATACTTAATTGCTTTCCCCAGACTCCCCCATGAACAGATGTCTGTGATTTACAGTCTAGTTTTCCTTCAGCAACTTCTCCCATAAGGAACAGCCTTGTTAGTTTCATCTGTTTACCTCTTTTAACTAAGGATTATGGTAAAAACAGCATTTCCCTTCTCACAACATCAGCGACTCACTCCCCTGCCTAGAAGACTTTTCTGAAATCTCTTGGCCCTTAATATAAAGTTCAAGAGAGCCTTTTACATGACCTGGCTCCTGCTAGTTTTTCTGATCTCATATTGTGCTACCACCCTCCTGCTCATTTTTCTGTAGCCACATGGCCTATTTTTCTCTGCCTTGAGTGCAATGAGATTTTGCTGTTTCAAGTCCTTCACGATTTCCCAACTCTCTCCCTTTGCCTATTTAAGACTCAATCATCCTCTCGGTCGGGATTTAATATCTATTCCTCAGAGAAGTCTCAATTACTAGAATTGAGTTCTCTTGTTGTATAGTTTCATTGCATAATATACATTTCTCTAATAACTTATCACAACTGTAATTAAATAATTTTAATAATTAAGTGTTTATAATTATATTTCTATATTTTAATTAAACAGATAATTGCATATTATTATTTAAATAAGAAAGGTATATGTCTTCCCTGTTCATTGATTCGTACTTACTTCCTTAAAGACCAGTTGATGAGGTCATAATGGGTATGCAACAGATATTTGCTGAATGAATGATGATTTAATCTTTGCATACTATTACATTTTTTGACTTTAGTTTTTCGTAGCTTTCCCAAATTATTCAAAAGTCTGAAATCTATTTATTTTTTAAATTTATTTTTATTTTTAATTTTTGTGGGACAGACTAGGTATATATACTTATGGGGTACATTAGATATTTTGATACAGACATGCAATATGAAATGAACATGCCATGGAGAATGGGGTATCCATTCCCTCAAGCATTTGTCCTTTGAGTTACAAATAATATAATTGCATGCCTTAAGTTATTTAAAAATGTACAATTAAGTTATTATTGACTATAGTCACTCTGTTGTGCTATCAAATAATAGGTCTTATTCATTCTTTCTAACTGTCGTTTTGTATGTATTATTCATCCCCACCTCCCCACAATCCCACCACTGTATTTCCCAGCTTCTAGGAACAATCTTTCTACTCTCTATGTTCATCAGTTCAATTATTTTGATTTTTAGACCCCACAAATAAGTGAGAACATGCAAGGTTTGTCTTTCTGTGTCAGGCTTGTTTCACTTAATAATCTCCAATTCCATCCAGTTGTTGCAAATGACTGGATCTCATTCTTTCTTATGACTGAATAATACTACATTGTATATATGTGCCACATTTTCTTTATCTTGTCATTTGTTGATGGACACTAAGGTTGCTTCCAAATCTTAGCTATTGTCAACAGTGCTACAACAAACTTAGGAGTGCAGGTATCTCTTTGATATATTTATTTCCTTTCTTTTGGGCATATATCAATAGTGGGATTGCTGGATAATATCATACCTCAATTTTTAGTTTTCTGAGGAACCTCCAAACTGTTCTCCATGGTAGTTGTACTAATTTACATTCCCATCACTGTAGTTTTTATATGCATTTCTCTGATGATCAGCTTTTCATATGTCTGTTTTCCATTTGTATGCCCTTTTTTGAGAAATGGCTCTTCAAATGTTTTGCCCATTTTTTAAAAATCAGATTACTATATTGTTTTTCCTACAGAGTTGTTTGAGCTCCTTATATATTCTGGTTATTAATCCTTTCTCAGATGGGTAGTTCGCAAATATTTTCTCCCATTTTGTGGCTTATTTATTCACTTTATTGATTGTTTACTTTGCTGTGCAGAAGTTTTTCAACTTGATATGATCCCATTTGTTCATTTTTGCCTTGTTCATTTGTTCGTTTTGCCTGTGCTTGTGGGGTGCTGCTTAAGAAGTTTTTTGTCCAGACCATGACCTGGAGATTTTCCCCAATGTTTTCTTGTAGTAGTTTTATAGTTTGAGGTCTTAGATTTAACTCTTTAGTCCATTTTTATTTGATTTTATAAATGGTGATAGAAAAAGGTCAAGTTTCTTTCTTTGTATATGGATATCCAGTTTTCCCAGCATCATTTATTGAGGAGACAGTATTTTCCCCAGTGTATGTTCTTGGCACCTTCATCAAAAATGAGCTCACATTAGGTGTATGCATTTTTTTATGGGTTCTCTATTCTGTTCCGTCGGTCTACATGTCTGTTTTTATTCCAGTACCATGCTGTTTTGGTTACTATAGCTCTGCAGTATAATTTGAAGTCAGGTAGTATGATTCCTCCAGTTTAGTTCTTTTGGCTTAGGATAGCTTTGGCTATTCTGGGTCTTCTGTGGTTTCATATAAATTTTAGGATTTTTTTTTCTATTTCTGTGAAGAATGTCATTGGTGTTTTTTACAGGGATTGCATTGAATTTGTAGATTGCTTTGAGTAGTATAGATACTTTAACAGTATTGATTTTTCTGATCCATGAACATGGAATATTTTTCCATTTTTTGGTGTCCTCTTCAATTTCTTTCGTCGGTATTTCACGGTTTTCATTATAGTTATCTTTCACTCCTTGATTAATTCCTAAGTATTTAATTTTATATGTGGCTATTGTAAATGGGATTACTTTGTTATTTCATTTTCACATTTGACACTGTTGGCATTTTAAAATGCTACTGATTTTTGTATGTTGATTTTGCATCCTGCAACTTT